>NC_082343.1:30528575-30829529 GCF_027477595.1 Haemorhous mexicanus
ATAATTATTCTGGTTGGATCAATGGTACTTTTTTTTCCTCTAAATGTAAAGATCCTACTTCTAGAACAATTGTCATGACAGTTTTGATAAGACTAACATGGATGGATTACCCTGAAAATCACAATCTTTTGCCTCCAAAAGACACTGATACAAACTGTTACAGCATTAGAAGTTTTTTCCCATGAGAGCTGGTCAATATCCTTGATAACTTTCTTTGTAACTGTTGTTTCAGAAAACTTGAAGTATAATAGTTTGGAAAAGTAGAAGACTGCACAATATGTATTTTAGTGGTAGTGTTTACTATAATAAAGGCCAATTATTTATTCATTATAAAGGATTCTATTACATACTCACAGAAACAAACAAAACAAAACAAACAAACAAAAAAAAAAGAAACAAAAAAACCCCTGCACAAGTCAGCAAAAAAAAAAATCAATCCTGGCCTGCAAATGCCATTCATTTGCACTTCCTAATACCATGTGTTTGCAGTTCCTGATGGCATAGGTTTTGTCTCTCTCTTTCATTCTTAAACAAGCTACAAGATCCAAAAGTAGGACAAGATAAGGGCAACAAAAAGACTGCCTTTATTTAGGAAGATGTTGCATTTTATTCATTACATGCAGAATTAAATACCAGACTGGAATGCATTGACTTTTTGAAGGTTCAGTTTCACACAGTGAAAACCTGTAACTCAACAATCTAAATCTAAAGAAAGAAAGAAATGAAATAGAGAATGACATCTGGGAACTGTTTCACATCCCGGAAGATCCCAAAGGCACAATCAGGCAAGACAGAACTAAATCAGTAAATAGAAAAAAAATGCTGGTTATAGATAGACAGTTGCAAATAAAATATTGATGGTTTTGTAAATTAATGTATGAGATTGTAATAACAGAAGAAAAATGATAACTTGAAATTTAAAGGTATGCATTTGAAGATGTAATTTGCATAATTAAGCATATATTAAGGTCTGTGAATTGTATGAAATATCCAAAATTTGATTATAGGGTGAACTTAATAGCAAGCAGAAATTGAAGTGCCTCTTGCCAAATGACAGAAGTTTTTTTCTGAAAACAGAGTTTCAAAGTTTCAGAAACTCAGAGCCCAGCTTTTCCAACAGGCGCGTGATGACAGGCAAGAGAAACTTCACTTTCTCTCAACAAGCGCTAAGTGCTCTTTTGTATTCATCCTTCCATTTAATTTCTGCCCAAGGTAATGCTTTAAAACAAGCTCATCTATAATGTCTTCATTGCTTTCTAATGAAAATCTACAATGTATAATATGTTTCAGCTGAAAAAATTGCATCCTGATTTTTAAAATAGCATTCACTCTTCACTGTAGAACTGAAAACTTGAAACCTCACACAAAGCAACAACGCCTGTTACTATCTATTCCTCTCACCTCAGTAGCAAATACTCTCTTCAAATCCAGCTCTTGGTGCCTGTCCCATCTACCAGAGCAGGTGCCAGTGGTTTCCATTCTCCCACTTTAATAACTCTGTGAAATGAAGCAAGGAGAGAGTCTTAGGAAATCCCACTTAGATTCACTATCTACCAGAGTTGTACCTATAAGGTCTCACTTCACACTTTATATTTTTACAGCACAAAGCAGTGATCTCTTTCTCACTTTGGGATCACAGACAATAGTTTTAAGCTCTAGGCTGAGCTGGCCTGTGTTCCTCTGTCCTTCTGACTGCATCGCCAGAGTAGAGATTGCAATGGGATCAGGATACGAGCTTGGACTTTTTGTGTGGAACCTCATGATTCTTCAGGACATCTAAATATGAAATCTAAATATGAAAACTTCAGCTCTTGAGGCAACTATCTGTGGCCATCTGCATGTGACACACGGAATGCTGAAGCAGAGCAGCATGTACAAAATATGTAAAACTGCAACTGAGGTTAGATTACTTCTATTTCTCAGGGTTGGTCATTGGCTCAGAAGAGCACCAGTATAAGGCCTCTAAAACTGAGAGATGTCATCCAGCTGGTCTGTCACTGGAGGCAGTTGCAAGTAGAGCTCACACATCTGTAGCCTATAAGTGCACACTTTTTAGAATATTTTTTGCACATTTTAGCATATTGACTCAATGCATAGAGTTCATATTTTTTGTGAATTTCACATCTTTTTTTATCTCTCTTACTTAAAAAGGAAGGTGTTCATAGCACCTGGATGTCATGATTTTCTGTTGTAAGTATATTTTAAGAATAGAAAATAATGGGAATTGTATTCCTAGAAACAATATTCCAGTAAATGAATATAACTTGTGCTAACAGGGTCTGAATTTTTTTAGTAAAAGTCTCTCCATCAGGTCAGTAACTACTGACCTGAATCTGGATTCAATTAATTACCTTGCAGTATTCCTGCTCCTTCTGTCCTACTGGTAAAGTCTCAGTCATAGCAGAGTTAATTTGGGAGCTCCAAAGCAGCACAATCAAAAGAGAGGACCTGCCACAACAAATATTCAACACAGAGGTAGAGAATTGGAATGTTTCTAGCTGAAACTGGTAGTGCCTTTTTACCTTCATTCTGAAGTAGATCAAACACAGAAAGGGGGAAAATCAGCAGATTTTGAGAATGGAATAATACTTTTCCCACTTTGGAGCTTTATTGATTTGGGGCAGAAAACTGCAAGCCTTGCAGACCACTCCCTGGCTCTCCAGTTGCTCAGTCATCTCATGGATGGGAGTCCCAGAGTCCCTGTTGGTGCAATATTGTCAGCAGTGCACTGCTGTGGCAGTGATTGGTACCTGCTGTTCTTCACCCCTCAGCAGTCCCACAGCAGAAGGGCTCAGTCTGTTTTGTGACAGAGGCTGACTGGAAACAGAAGTTCTTCAGAATTCTTTATTCTTGGGGAAGAGCAAAAATCACACCGTAAAAATTTATACCCCACTTCCATATTATTTGTGAAGAAAAAGGGATAAAACTCTTTCTCACTTCCTACTGAAAACTCAAGACAGAGGAAGCAGCCTCTTTCGAGTGGCTGAGCCTTGTCATGCCATCACATTGCTTTGTACACCTCTGAGCTCCCTTTTGTGCAGATATCTGAACAAAACCTTACACATGAAAATGTTGGTGGAAAAGGAAATAGAAAAAAAATTGTCCTCAGCAAACTGAAAGTTGGTTTACTCTCTGATGAACTATTTACAGACTGTTTTCCCACCTTGCTGTGAGCTCCAGTTTTTAGGCAAAGCAGTCTGCCAAGCATTTTAAATTGCATCTATCCATCCATCCAAACATTTCTAGTGATATAAGCACTGAAGGCCATCCATGATCCGGGATGGACAAGAGGAATGAATTAATCACATCCCCACCATTAATTGCAGTGGTTTCAATACAGCCAGATGGCTGCTTGCCAGTGGTGGCAGCATCTCTGTGAAGTGTTAGTTTCTCTGACTTAATATTTTTCTAAGCAGAAGCTTCAGGGAAAACTGAGTAGATATATGGAGTTTTTAAACCAGAATGAAGTTATGTGTTGAGAAAAAGTTCATCAAATTCCCCTTCATTTGCCCACTAAGATTTAAGAGAACTCTTGTTGTATTCAACTGAAGGTCAGATCAATTAATTCCTTAAATAATTATGTAAATAAATAAACAAATAAAAGCTAGAACTAAGAGAGAGATACACAGCTTCAATTCTCTACCTCTCTTCCTTCTATAGAGTTTAGTTGTTACACTCCTGTTATTCAGACAAGTCACAGAAAACTGAAACTACAGCTTTTGTCTGAGACGTACCTGCTGATAAACTTAGTTAATGTAGGTACTGGCTTTCTAAAAAATCCTTTGAGACTCCCATGGATTCCTACCCATAGGTAACCGGGAGAAAATAAATTTAACATCCACAGAAGTGTTTAAATATAACTAATTTGAAATGTTATAGAGAAAATTTCTACTCTCACTCCATGTCCACAGACTGACTCCAGCGATACTGACATAGATACTACTGATTTACATTCATAGAAGCCATAAAGCAGATATCAGTGAATTTACAAATTTCTCTCTGGAGCTTTAGTGCCCTATTTTTCATTTTAATATCAGTATCTTTGTTTGGGGTTTTTCCCCCCATGTTTGTCTTTATTGAATTACAGCATAATTTGTTCTTGGGAAAGCAGCCTCATTATTTAAAAGCTGTCTCCAGATTTCATTTGCATTTTTACTCCTTTGCTTCTGAACAAAATTTCTTTCTTGAAGGTTAGCTGGAAAGACAGTGACTACCACAGTCCTGAGAATACAGCAAAGCCTTGCAGCAGTTCAGCTAGAGAAAACACCTCATCATGGGGTCTGGAGCTTGTCAGCAGTAAATGGCAGCATGAGATACCAACATGGGCCATTTCAGTGCTCCAGAGAGATGTGGACTGCTAATGTTTCCTGATTTGGTATGACAGAAAGGAACTGTTTCCTGATTTGGTATGACAGAAAGGAACTGATAAAAAATTCCAATGCAGTTTTTAGTCTGTGAGTACATGAGAAGAAGTTCATGAGGCAGAAAGGGATACCTCAACATAGAAGCATTTGAATCTCTTTTAGTGCAAACAGTATTAGCAATGGGTACCATCTTAGAATCTGGGAAAATAGCTTCACTGAACCCACACCATGCAGGTAGATTCAAAAACTCTGACACTGCAATTATGTTCTTGCTGGTGAAGTACAGTGTGTTGGTGAAAGAATGGCCTGACAACATGGACCTTCCCAACATCAAACCAAGGCCCACAGTGGTGGATAAATGGATGTAATCCTGGGTGTACTATAAATCACTCAAAGCTGTTGCTCTCCCAGTCCACAAGTGCAACCCTCATTCACATTATGTCCATTTGCAGGATGGAAAATTTGAGGCGTTTCCTTTCAATTTTAACTTTTTTCCACTGTAAACAAAACAAAGACATAAATGCAGAAGCAAACCAATTAGACAAATATTATTGCGAGTTGAAAAATCTCTGAACCAAAATCTCATTATTATTATTATTATTCCTTGACCTAGCAGTGACATGCACAGATTTTAAGTAGTTGTACTGCATTTTTACTATGCATCTTTCAGTAGTGCTTGTGGGAGGCTGATTAAGTGTTCCCTTGAGATTCAGAGAGAATTCAGTGTGTTATTTTGTTTTGGCACCAAAATCTTTCATGAGCATTGGGGTTTTAGTTTTTCTCTCATGAAAAATTTTATCTGCTTTCTTTGACTTTCATTGAAGTTGTCATCACCAACTTGAAAAATTGTCATCACTTCAGAGAAATTCTATCATTCCCAAAAAGTGAAGGATATTAAACTGCCTCTCCTCAAAGTTAAAATGAGATTCTTGACTTTGTCTTTTGCAAGTTCATTAAAGTACTCTGTAGCTCTAAGCTGGAGTGTTTTTTTCAGTTCTGAATGCTGACATAGAAAACTGAAATAATGGTCATTATTACAGTTATCAGTCATTTAATGCTGAACTATGCCTTGAGGAGGTTTTATACAGTATATGCAACTGCCCCTTGCAGAACATTTAAGCCTGTGCTGAATACTAATCAGGCTTTCTAATATCTTTTTCTATTTTATTCCTCTTTAGTTGCTGCATATTCATTTATCTGACTTCTCCATCTTTACATATACCTTTCCTCCTCATTTACTCTTTCAACTTATCACCATTCTTTATAAAACACACGCACTGTTTCTTAGGGAGTTTTACATTTGCATCTTTCTCTTATATGGACTATCCTGTGTTCCCTGCATGTGTTTCTTACTTTGTTTGTGAGCACAGAAATGAGAAGGGAAGCACACTGACTGAGCAGCTCCGTGGCCCGAGGCTGAGGGTGGGATTGGACTTTATGTCACCCTTCCAGGACTGGCTCCTGGAGGCATCAGAGGTAGATGTTGCACAGAGTGAGTGCTGCATCTGCCATGCTGGAGTTGTACATAGAGCAGGCTCCAGTGCACATGGATTGCCCAGTCTCTGGAAGTTCCAGACTCCTGGGAACTTCCTCATCATCACAAACCAAAAATTTGGCCACACGCTCCACTGTCCCAGCTCCTCACCTTGACTGCCTGCACACTTCAACCACACTCTAGATACTGCATTCTCAATCTTCCCCTCACCAGGCCATGGATAAGGATATCCTTATACATCTCCTACTAGTAGAAAAGGCCCCACCTAGTTTGATATTTTTCTTCAAAACACACACCTCCCAAAATCAGAGGAATACATCACACTTGTATCTTGATAATGTAAGGTTTGCTTTTTTTTATGGGAGAATAACATTGGACTCTCATCCACTCTAATTTAAAAAAATGGATCCCTGAGGCATCTTGCTATTACGGTTTTAAAATTCATTATTTTTAAGACTATCTTATGATTTTCAAGGGCATAACTCATCATTCTAGGATGCCTGGAATTAACAATACTAAGTGACAGTAAAAACAAGGCTCCATCATAGCATAAGCCCTTAGGCAACACTGTAGCAATAAAACAAACACTATCTTACTGCTAAGAAGCTATTTCTAGGTCCCTCTGGGTGTCAGCAGGACTTAAGCAGAGCATAAAAAGAAGTGAATTTCACAATGCATCTAAGTGTTTGTGATAAAAAAGCACAGCTTCTGAGGAATTAGTTCTACTCACAGGGAGAAGCTTCCACATCCACTGTACAGAAGAATTATCTAATGAACAGTTTTACAGGGCAAGTTTCTATGCAGTGTCTACACCTTTCCTGTCACTACTGACTTCAAGCTATTCTCTCCCCAAAAAAATACAGTAGTGTTTTGTGCAACATTATGGAAGGTGAATTGTATTAGAAAACAATTCTGTTGCTTGATAAACTAAGTATCATTTTGAGCTCTTACATTTTTAGTTAAAAACTCATAAACACATGTTTGTTTTGCTAGGACAATGAAATGCAATTTAGCTACTGAACTGCCAATTAACTAAAATTCTGTGCTGGTGCTACTGATGTAAATCAGGCTATTAGATAGGCAGTGCAAATGAAGATGCAGAATTGGTTGCAGCCATTAAGCTGTTGATAATTGAGATGGAATGGAAGGCAACACATTGAATTTAACACTGTCTGTAGAGAGAGTTTAGTAGTCTTTTTTCATAGCAAGAATTTATGGACCGTGCAAAGATAGCACCAGTGAAAACATGACAATGTAACAGCACGACGCACTGTAATGCTTTATCCTTTATTGTAAAACAATTGGGAAATATGGAGGTGATGGAACATTACCTCCCAGATTTTCCAGAGAACCTTTCCATTCTGCTGTTTCTCATGGGACTGCTGAATGTGACAACACTGGAAGACTTCCCAGAGAAATCTGATCACAGCGAAGGGATCATAATAAAAGCACCTTGAGAGTCCAGATTTCCACAAGGGAACCTCCATGAAGCACTATTTACCCCATCCATTTGTGGTTGGCTCATCTTTCAGGAGCACACCAGAGCAAAACCGCCCAAATAACACATAGAGAAATAAAAATACCTGAAATTTAATTCAAGGAACTTGATTAGTCAGATGAAGAAAGGCAGAACTCCGCTGAAGAAAACTATTAGGGAAGAAGTTACTTAGGTTGCATCTCAGAGAGATTTTAATATCTGAAAAGCTTTAACAGCTAAAAGGCAATGCTTCCCCTGACTTGTGTTTGAGAGCTGTGAACTTTCTTGTTCACCCAAGGCCTAAACACAGTCAGTATTTTATTTTAAACTAGAAACTAAAAACACCCACCATACAGGGAAGTCCCCTGTATGCCATCATGAGAGATTGAAGTACAGCTTTCTCCCTCCCCCACTGAAGCCTTCCCATTTCATATCAACAATATAAAAGTTTGCATTAATGATAGCATGAAAATGAGTGAGCAGACCAGTAGTCTTGCTTGGTATTTTAAGTGTTCCTGGATACCTACACATTGCTGCTCCCTGGCTAAGGTTTATGAAGTTAGGTCCTTCCTAGGCATTCATTTCTGAAGTTAGGCAAGGTGTTTGAGGATGAGAAAAGGAGGTAAGGAAAGCCATGACCTCTTAGTATCTCTAGCTAAAGCTATGCCAATCTGCATAAAACTGTTGGGTCAGACAGAGAAAGATAATATAACTTATGAAGCTGAGGAGACTAGTCAGGAACTAAAGATAAGAATAGGAAACCTAAATCTATTATCCATTCCAATAAAGGAAACCTTTTGCTAGAAAATTACTCTCTCAAAAGCTGAGGTTCTTAAGGATTTTAGGCTGTAAATGAGAAGGAATTTAGCAATCCATAATCTTCAAGGTAGTGCCTGTATGCTCATATCAATGCACTTCTGTGATAATTTCCCATAAGCTCTTCTATGACTGAATTTCTCTGGAATTAATATTAATGCAAAATATATGTATTAGCCTGCATATCTGAAGGCTTGTACAAAAAAAAAAAATTGCAATTCACTTTCTGCAAGCATTTATATCTGAAATAAATTACAGTCAGCCAATCATAAAATGAGATCCCTATAACATTACTCTAATGATCAGACACATGAAAGTGATACATATCCTCCTGAACAGCAAACTGGCATAAGCCAAATGGTTGAACTGCAGAGAGACATAGGACAGCCAAGAATGTTCTCCAATCAAACAGGATTTTTAATGCATTTTTATTCATATTAATTTGTTATATATTATGATGTTCATCTTTCAACAAGAAATTTTAAAGAGTGAAATTATCTTTGTGACAAAATGAATTGGACTTTGCCAGGAGCCAGCCCCACCACTTGTTCTGTGCTCCTCCTGGGTACAAGTACAAGACCTGAAAACGCTGAAGTGCTCATTCAACAGGACAATGAGACTTTTCTATGAAAAGGGATGCTTTCTTCTCTGTTTGGTGTGTTGCTAAGGAAAGCTGTGAGCAGAAGCCTCGAGGTTCGTGAGATGTCTATAGTTTAAGAATAGGGACCTAGGGTAGCAGATGGCTGAGTCTGAATGAAATAGTACTCAGAAAACTGAGGACCATGTACCTTTGAGATGCCTGATTTTCTCTCTCCTCTCAAGATTCAATCTTGAGGTAGGAGTAAACAAATTTCCATATAACCTTTCCCATAGCTTACTGTTAAACATCATCCTAATGCTCAGCATTTAGAACCAGAATCCAGGACACTTACCAAGAAAAAAGGCTTCAAAACCATGAATTTTTTTTGTATTTTAAATACATGAGCTCCCAGTCTGAGTTTGAGTCCTTATGGGCAAATCTTCAGCTTTTCTAAATGAGAAAATTCCTCTACACCAGAATCTCGAGGGAAAGATTGATTTGTCATTTGATTGCTTATATTGCATGTTTCCAAGAGGAGGCAGCAGTCTTAAGAGGAAAAGTTAAATGTCAGTGACTCATAACTGGTAGTATGTTATTCACATTAACTAGGAATAGGTATAGAAGAAATAGAGGAAAAAGTTTGCAGTAAAACCCTGTAGTTAACAGGACTGAAAGATCTCTAAAGTATAAAAATGCATTATGAGCACCGCTGTTGTTTGGTAGCAAGGGAGAATTTAATATTAGGGAACCAAATATCAATACTTTCCTATAAACAAAGAATGGTTTGGAGGGACACAGATATCACACACAGCTGTGCTTGAATTTTTTTTGTTCCTCTACTTACCTCTGAAATCAATAATGCCTGCTCTGTGTGGGCAAGAACTTCCAGGTACCAAACTCTTCCACCAGCAACAGAGGTGGCAGCATTGGAAGGAAATAGTGAAGAAATAGAAAGAGCTGACACCTCAGCTCTGACACAGAACAGATACTGTGCTTTCTCTTAGCATCTTTTGTAGACATACCTGAAATAAGATTTAATAAATATGCATGTGGGATTTTTCATTTTGCTGGGTGGTGAGTGCTGTGTCTAAGGAGAGCACACAAGCAGGCAGTAATGCACTTGTAGCTCAGACCTATTGAAATCAAACTTTGAACGGGTATTCCCCATGGACTGCAGTCTGACCTGAGCCCCATCCTCTGAGGGTGGCTGATCTCCTTCTGTGCCTTGTATTGAACTGCACAGCACAGTGCTGGGTCACCCTCCTGAGCAACAGGGGCAGGACCTCAGCAGGAGAATACATTTGCTCTTAAAAAGCTTGTAGGCTACTTTTGAAGTTAGGAAGAAGGAAGAAAAAGCTTTAATGACTCAAAAAACTGTGCACAAAGGACTGAGAAGAAAATATGGCTGACATAATTTCTGAAACTTACAGAAAATCCCTTTGAAAAGTCAAATACTTCTTTATAACTCAAGTTCTTTTGTCTTGAATGAAGAAGGTACATATGCTGAAAGCAGAGGGATAAACTTCAGGATCCCAAAAGAACAATACCAGAGAATCTGAATATATTTGAAGCTTTCCTTAAAAGGTGACCTGGAATATGAGATAGCATCTCAATGATCCAACAGTGAAAATCCCTTTTATACTTTCCTCCTTCCCTTCTCTTGAATCATGTCCCTGATGCCTCAGATCAGTTACTCTTGCCTTCACAGGAAAATTCACATTTGTGTATACTTGGATGGGCCTGGATTTTAGAAGACAGAGATGCTCTAAATTTTTACATATATTCAGCTAACCTTTGTTAGCTGAAAATGCTCAGAATATTAACAGACAGGAACTGATAGAAGGAAAAAATGGGCTATAGAGACTTCTGAACTTGTTACTTCAATCTAGAATGGGGAGATAAGAGAATTTTGGTCTTCTTTGTTTAAAAAATACAGAGTCTGATTGTAAAAATTCATTTTTATTCTATGTTCTTATCAAGCAGATAGAGAAATTATGATGAACTAGTTGCAACATATCCTCGCAGACTTCTGCTCAGTAATAGAATCAAGCTGGGGAAAGGGAGAGGAAGGAGGACAAGACAAAGACTGCAACCATTTATGCAAATCAGATGTGGTCTTCCAAAGCAAAGACTCAAGTAGTGACAAATGGTGAATAGAAACTGAGTGACTGAATACTAAATAAATAAAATAAATAAAATAAATGAAAGCCAAACAATAAATTACAAAGAAATAGAATTAAGTAGAGGGGACATGGACAAATACACTGAATAAACTATGTAAAAACAGAGGGCACATAAAGAAAGTGACATTAAAGAGAAAGAGAAGAAAAGGCAGACTGTTTCAAAATTGATAGGTATGTATAACAAACCTCATTAAGATTTTATGGAGCTTCACAAGGGAGCCTAGTTCTTGAACTGTGATGCTCATCATCCCTGCAATCTGCAGGAACAGCTATTCTGACCAAGTAAGTTTGATATAGTATTGGCCATTAGGATAAGGCTGCTTGAATTTGTGTTTAAAAAATCCTCATTAATTGTCACATGACAGTAGTGATCTCAGCAAAAGAGCTGGACAAGCAGGAGAAATAGATCAGAGTGCTGTATTGAAAATACACGCCTTGCAATACCCACTAAGAAATAGTATTACATGTAACAAACAAAAATGTCATTTTAATCACTTGGGAAATTAATACAGTTAGTGAGCCTAGCACTCCTTTAGATGATAATATCCTGTTTACTGAGGATGAAGGTGTTTAAGAAGATCCCTTCTTAGGAATTGCTGTTCATGTTTGTTTAATGCTTAAGCTGAAAACACACCAGATAAAAATGTTCTGGGGTAGGGGGAAAGAAAAAATTAGATTCAAGAGCAGAAAACACAAAAAAAGGGAAGAGACCGATTCCATTTTAATACTCAAGAAAATCCAATATTTTAACTTGAAAATGCAGCAAGTCAGAGAGTCTTTACCTTTACCTATGCTTCCTCTCCCCTCTACAATGGGTGCTTAACTACTGCTGTGTTTAAAGTATCTAAATTAGGATGTCTTGGGATCTCCTGTTTAATCTTTCTAAAATTAAAATTTTGTGATGTCTTCAGATGATTTTCTAAGCCTATATGCAGGTTTTGGAAAAAAAGTTTGGAAAAGAAGAATTTATTTTCAGTTGTTTTAATTCTTGCGTAATAGACTGTTAAGCTATTTTCTTACCACAAAAGGTTTTCCATTTTAGAGAAGTTCCTTGCCTTTTATTTCCCAAGGCTGCATGACCAAGAGCTATCATGCCAACAGATGTAGTTCATTGTGAGCATATAGAGAGCTCTTTGGGTTCACTTGGCTACAGAAGAGCCTCTGAAGCTGAAGTTAAATTGCTGTAAGAAGTTACTTTGGAACCATTCTTTACTTTAGACCAAATATTTAAAGACAATTTTTTTCCATTTTTCTTAACAATATATTTCTGAAGATGTTGATCAGTTAAAAGAAAGGAGCCAATGCACTGGATATTAACACACAAGATATTAATGTATTGTCTTAGGCTATATTTATTTGGAAGGTCAATTCATTACTAGCTGAAATGTTAATACATAAATATTAAGCAAGAGGCTTCAAGGGTAATACTATAATTTTTTATTAATAACAGTGTTACGAATGTGCTTTAATTAACTACAATGTGTGCTTCCTATAGCTTGAAGGTCTGACTCTTCTAAGCAAATTATCATCAGTAAAGTCCAAGGCAGTGCTGGATATAAATTTAATTAATTAAAATGTTACACTTAATGAGAAAAAGGTTATTCTACAGAATTCAGACTGCGTGCACATATTAGCTTTAGCAACTGACAAACCTTTTCTAATCTTACAATAATTTTTTAATGTTAAGTTCTCTGCAAAACATTCCTCCTCACTGTTATTTCAATGAGTTGAAAATGCAGGGGTGAATCAGAAGTAAATCAGAAACACAGGTGTGGTTCTCTCTCTTCTTCTAGAAGGCTTCCAAAAACCTTTCTTGAAAGTAGTAATACATGTGGTAAGCAGGAGGAGATAAAGCTGTGCTCCCGTTGTTTATGAGATGACCTAGGGACTCTAACAGAGACAGGATTTACAGGACAGAAGAGCATTAAGGGAAAACACAGAGCTACTTAACTTAACTTTGCCTGATTATATGTTTCATAGAAAGCTTGACATGTAGAAAAGCCCTGCAGTCCCTGACACCACCACAGTTCTACAGTGCCATGGTGAAGATTAATATCTTTAAGTTAACTTGTGTGTTTAGCCAATGCTATGCATGGAGTGCTCAGCAGATACTCCTCCCCCCAGTGATATAGCTCCAGGAGACATCTAGTTTGTTCCAGGCCAGTTGGATTTTTATGATTCATGCATGCTTTCTAATACAGGATGAGGTAATTGGATCAGTAAAATAGCCAGAGAAAGATGTACACAGTCCCTTTCCCAACCACAGATGCAAAAATCCCCTTCTGGCATTGCAGCAAACGGTGTATCAAGAAGCAAAGGAGCTCAGAAATTCTCTCAGGCTATGAACCAATTTGACTTTTGGGGGCAGAGACTGTCAGTGCATACAAATGTGACAACACCATCAAAACCCTGACTACCTTCCTGGCTCTAGAGCCCCTGCATAGGCTTAACCAGTTGTTTCAAACCCTCTTGCTGATTTTAGCCAGACAGTAAGACAACTCAATAACAGAGAGCTGGGAGCTGCCATAATGGATATTCAACCAGATGGCAAACAGAACCAGGTGGCCAGACCTTGAACTGGGCAGCAGAAACATGTCTTTAGCTCCCCAGGCGAGTTGGATCCTGTCCACAATCACATAAGACTGAGATTGCTATCCAAATGGCTCCTCACAGTAGCACTGGATGTGCATTTTGAAGGAGACAAGGAGAAATTGTAATCCCTATGTAGCTAGAAAAATGTACAAGTTTATGTAACCTGTAAACCTATGGCACTGCTTGATCTTCAGGCACAACTCAGTCCAGGCATCCAGGAGACTTGCTCTGAGGCACAGGAAACCAAAGACCAATAAAAGACAGAGAAATGCTCAGCCCTGCCTCGCTGCCCAAGAGATTGCAAAATTAGAGCTTATTCTTCTATTTCCCTTGTTACCTTTGTTGCCTCTCTATTTGCTGCCTCTCTATTTGCTGCCTATCAATACTTAAAGGGGTCTTCTAGGAAAGATGGGAACAGACTTTCCAGTAGAGGCTGCTGTGATAGGACGAGGAAAAATGGTCTAAAACTAAAAGAGGGTAGATTCAGACTAAATGTAAGGAAGATATTTTCTGTGATGAAGGTGAAAACACTGAACAGGTTGTCCTGTGAGATATGGTAGATACCTCACCTGGAAATATTCAAGGCCAGGCTGGACAGTTCTCTGAGCAACCTGATCCAGTTGAATCCAGTTGAATCTCTGCTCCTTGAAGAGACTTTGGACTAGATGACCTCTAAAGGCCCCTTTCAACCCAAACCATTCTATGATTCTGTGATTCTATTTCTCAGATGTCCTTAAAGCTCAGTAGTGCATGGAAAATAAATGAACTTTAATATTATTTGCATGAAATATTGATCCACTTGTTGATACATTTCACATAGGAAAACAGCTTCCTAACACTCCTACAAAGCAAATGGTCATATTTTGAAAAGATATTTTGGTATCTACAACTGCAATATTTACACCTCTATGCATAATTTCTAGTTCCAGTGGAAAATAAAGATATATTTCTGAAAATCTTACAGATACTGAAGTATCTTGAGAAACTGAGATTTTCTGAGGCAAGGAGCATTATCCCTCTTTCCTCCACTACACAATTAGCAACCTTTAATGCCAATAGTTGACAAGGAACACAACCTTGGAAACAGATGGCCTGCTTATTGTGCTATTGCTTTCTTTCTAGTCAGGTTAATTTGGCCCAGATGTCTTTTTAAGAGCTCCTTTGAGAGGTGCTTGCTCTTGTGTTCAAGCTGCAAGAGATTTTAAGAAAGAGAAAAGGCTGAAATAAATTGCATACAGGAAGAGATTTAAGGGGAAAAAAAAGGGAAATTTAAAAAAAAATATTTTAAAATTCCTATGTTTTCTATAGCACTGTGCAGGCTTAAGAGGAGGGCTAAAATTCATTCATGTTCCCTCAGTCATGTGCTCTGTCCTGTGGTCACTTCCCCTCACTATCTCAGAGTTCCCCAAAGAAAACATACCCTTATATAGTGGACAGCAGGGTGGGAACCAATTTTTTTTGTGGGTATAAATTCATAAGTGAGGAACAGCAAGATAGGTGGCAATAAAGCATATATACAAGAGAAGATGTTTATGGAGACAGTGTGCTCAGATTACTTAACCTTGAAAGACAAAATTCAGACTGAAATAAGGTGGTAGGCGGGGGAAAATGTGTCCATGTATTACAGCATTCTCTCAATCCAAGCTGAGAACTGCAATAAATTAAGAACAAACCTTCCAAAAACCTTCATCAGACCCTGAGCTGCATTTTTAAAGTGATTGATAAACAATTACAAAGCTGCTGTCACACCTCTAGTGTCATAATTCAATATGTGTGCCAAGAGTATTGTTTAAATCACTGATTCACGTCAGGAAAAATAAATGTCTCAATTCCTATATGGCACTGAGTTTCCCTCCTTTGCCTCATTTCTACATAGAGTATTCTCCCTCAGCTGCTTGAACACTGGCTAACAAGCCAACGAAGTTTCCCACTTACAATCTAGACAGGAACGCCTGGAAATCTCTGGCCATGTGTTCTGGGGGGGCAACCTAATTGCTGATTCACAGGTGCCAAATGCCCCAAGGAAGCTCTGGCCACTGAAGTGAATCTAGAACCATCCTCCTGATGAAAATATTGACAGCTTCTTTCAGAGAAGCATGCAAAGAAACATGACATTTCAGTACTAATATTTAGTGCTCAACAGCAGCTGGCAAATTGCTCTCATCTGATTTGGCTGGCTGCTTCGTGTTGGAAATCAATAGCAAATTGGAGATATTTCACTCTATTTATTAGGTCCAATATAAAAAAAAAACAACAGCACAATCCTTGAAGTCAGAGATTGCATAAAACCCTCATTTGAATGTGGGTGCTATCTCAAAAGTCAAGTTAAAGTTACAGCCCAAACACTACATGACTGCAATTTATATCTAGCTGCTACAATAAGAAGTCTATTTAGTCATCCAGAGTGCAGCTGCTGCTTTAATTCTGGAAACTCCTGAGGAGCTAATCGCATTAGTTTGTTAACATGTTGTCAGATTAAAGCACATCATAGCATGGCTAGCACACAAATGATGCATCAAATTGGTGCCCTTGATGCAGCACCAACAAAAAGACCACACCAAAAACATGCCGAGCCTGAGCTGTCAAAAGTTCTAGGGAAATGCATTATGGAAAAGAACATATGGCACCCTAATACTTTTTGAACAAATTTACCCTGAGTTCAGAAAAGCCTGTGCTTGAATCTAGTAAAAAGAGAGTGTTTGAGGCTGAGTGATGGGGGCTCTTCTCTCTAGTTAGAAAAAAACCCCAAATCTAGTACAGCTGTTTGAGAGAAGGAAATTGATCTTATCAAAGCCCTATGAACTGTCTTCCCAAAGTTCAGAAGACCACCATTTTGGTGGTGGCCTTACCACAGAATTTTTGCATCCACAACACTCCAGAATAATGTGAATGGAAGAGAATAGGTTTCACAACCAGCTTCTGCTCAAGTAGCCAAAGAAAGTTTTTCTTCCACTCAGGAAGAAGAAAATTGTAGGGCTAAATTAAATTGTCCAAAGCTGATGTATCGAATTCTTCATCAAGTTAAATCCTACTCTAAGCAGAAGGCTTGGAGTCATGGCTGAAGTTCTTCTCAATCTCCAGCTACTTTGTTATTTGATTGATTCCTAGATACTTTGGGCCAAAATAGTTAGGATTTAAGATTTGCACTCACCCTTAATGCCACAATTGTCTTGGATATCAAATGGGGAGGGCTACATCTGATTTATCTTGATCTTAATGCACTCACTATGAATTCAGACAATAGGATTAAAGTCCACCCTTCTTGGCCCTTAAACCTGTCCTTCGTTTCTTTAGAGAACTATTTTCCTGCAGAAATATCAAACTTACAAAGGTCTGAAACTTAGATAAAAGCAACCAATCCAAGTTATTAGGGAATCAGACCCATCTATTTCAGTGAGGTCTGAGAAGAAGTCCCTCAGATCTTCGGGAAGTGAAAATAGTGAAAGGCCACTGGGGTGACCAAAGATCAGGATGGACAGCAAGAAAATGAGCCAGCATACAGAAATCTGTCAGCTAACTCAAGATTCAAACTGCACTCTTGTGGTGCAAAGATTTTATCAGTTGGAATAGCCTTATCTTGAGTTCTGTCTGCATTTCAATATAAAGTAGATGCAGACTGAGTGTTTTTCATTGAGTGTGTATAATAGGTCATTTGTCTGTTTCCTTTCTCTTGGAGCCTCATATTTTTTCAAAGATAAATGTATTAAAAATTTCCTGAGAAAAGCAAAAGAGATAAAAAAGCAGAAGACATTCCTGAAAAGAAGCAAAAGGAATAGATCAGAGGCTCAAATGAAGCAGACTGTCATTTTTTTCATGTTCAATTGCCATAAAATATACTGGATGTTAGGTTGCCAATTTTATTTATGTCCTGACCTTTTATTAAAAATATACAATTAACACCAGCATTGGGTAAAATAATATGTGGGTGTGCATTCAGTAAGTATAACTAACCAACCAAAACTGGCTACATAAGCCATATGCTGCAGTAAAGAAGTCGCCATAATTCAGAGATGTCACCTATGCATGTCATTGTTGTTCATTCTGTTTTCTTCCAGTCTAGATTAAAATCAATAAAAAAGCAGCTTCAAAGGAACCTTATCCTTTCACATGTTTTGATCACTATTGGTGTTCTGAGTCTTAACTCTGTTGTCAAAACTCATGGATTGCAATCCTTCAGCTGACAAATAAGGCAACCTCTGAGACACTGGATCTGCTTAATTAGGGCACTTAGCTAATATCTTTACCTGCACATTTGCATTCTTCACAGTGCTGCTTTTTAGAGCTCTCTTCTGAGTCTGAGCATATCTTCAGAGTACAGCTTGTAGGCCTGAGCACAGCCTTTGTGCATTTTGTGCATATTCTGGTAAACACAATTAGAATGGATTTTCAAAGCTAGTTTGAAATTTGTTTTCAGCATAAGAAACCATTAAATGGTTCTGTTCTGTTGGCTGAAAGGAGACAAAATCAAAGAATGACTGGAAAACACACAGACTTCCAAGTACTTTCTATTTTTTAAGGGCAAGGAAAAGAAAAACATCAGGAAAGGCTGAAACAGATGAGAAAGGATGTCATCAAACTCAGTGAAGAGTCTCTAGATTCATTATCTTTTTACTATTTGTGTGTCACTAATGCATGTAGAATGGTACTATATGTGTTTGTATTTTTATCAGACAGTCTAATAAATTATTCAGAGGTGAGATGAATCCAGAGAAGACTGCCTTGAAAAAATGTTCAATATTTTCATGATGCTTTGGATTAAAAAAACAAAATAAAGAAGGTGTAAAGGAAGTCGAAGAGGGAGCAGAACGGGTTGGACTTAATGGAACAACTCATCAACTTCCAAAAGACCCAGTTACAGAAGTTCTGAAACTTTGGTATTCATTTGCAGTTCGTGTTGGTGAAGCTTGGCTGTGGATTTGAGAACTTGATGGGTTTGCACTGACAGTTGTGAAGCCTTCACTGTCCCAGTACATCAAATACTAGTGAAAAAATTTTGCTTGTGTTCTGGAGTAGCAGCAGTGGAAATCTTGACTCAAACTTCTAAGCCTCTGGAAAACTGTTGATTTTGCTCTAGTGTTGATCTTCCTACTGTGATTGTGATAATAAATTAAGTAGCCCAGGCAGAAATCAGCAGCTCACTCAACAAGAGGGATAGTCACAATTCTAAAAAGACAGAGATTCACAACAGCACATTCACACTTAGGTTATAAGCATTTTGAGATGCACACCAGCTGTTCCTGTATGTCTTGTCCACACTTGAGAAACTGCTGTCATAATAATAGTTTTAAGAATAATGGTTGATTAAATGGGTAAAGCTAAACCTTTCAACAGTGTCAGTCAAAGCCATAAACCCCAAAGAAAAAGCAGCTTTCAGTCTTCTCCATGCATCAAAGATTTCAGGTTGATGCTCACAGTGGTTCTCAGAATAATAATCCCACCTGTCAACATATTTATTTCACTCGTTTTAGATATCTGACAAGACCTCTTGTCTCAAACACCACTCTAAGAGTGTTCTAAAAATTCAGCCAAGAAAGTAATTTTCATTTTTTGAGCCCCTTTGTCCCAGCCCTTTCATGATTTGAGATCCTGAGGCTTTAGAGCTGCTAACAAATTGTAGGATTCAGCTGGGCCAGAGCAAAGTACCATAACAAGTACCAGAGTCCAGCATCACTGAGTCTCACAACATGGAGCAAGAATCACTATTAGTTAAGTGTGGGTCTTCTAGAAACATCTCTTTCCCCATAGATCTTGATATTTTTAGAATCATAACTTAAATTCAGCTGACATTTCCTAGGCAACTGTACTTTGGCAGTCCTGGAACGCAAACAAAAAAACCAAAACCACAAACAAACAACCAGAAAACCAAACCAAACAAAACAAAAAAAAATTTGCATTGAGGTAATGAATTTAATTTTTCTATCTTCTTTTTTGTTAGAATTTTGATGCTTGGAATTATGCCAGCCCTGATCGAATGGTCTGCCTCTTATTTAAATACATTCTCCTATCTCAGGAACAATATGTTCCTTTTCTTTATTAATTTTATTCTTTGCCTGTAGCATGTGGCTGTAAAAACAAATCAAATCAGCTCACTTAAAGCGAAATCCAAAGAATTAACTGCTTTCAGTAAAACATTCATTCATCTACACTTATAAAAAAAAAAACAAAACATCATTCCCATGACTTTTAAAGCACTAGAGCATTTATTTTGTTCATAAAGAAGATGTCAGACCTATAAATGTACTCAAAATACATTGTTAAAGAAATAAAAACAAACTGGTGCTAAATGATGGATCTGTAAATTAAATTATCAAATAGAGTGATGGTTAAATGACATACAGATTTTGAAAGTCAGGGTAAAATTAACTGGAAACTCCTACCCAGTCCTTGCCATCCCTTGCAGTATAGACATAGACTGAGTTTCATATCCATACCTGTCAATATTCCAAAGTCTACAATTCAAACACTACACAAAGGCATAAGGTACAACAGAAAAGAGCTGGTGGAAGATTCCCAATATTGGCAAATTCTGGTATAGAACATGAGTAACCGTCTGAGTAGAGGTAATTAACAAAATTGGGAAGGGTTCAGAAATGTGTGTTTTGTGATATTTCGCACACAAACTGCTCCAGCTGATACTGAAATCAGAAACCAGTTTCTTTAAATGTCAATTTCCCTTCTCAGATTAGCTCAGGAATAGGGGAATTGTAAAATGTAACAAAATCAGCATCATCTCCCTCCAACAAGTTGTGCCAACGTGTAAGTCAGGATCAGCCTAGCTCAGGCTGTGTTCAGACTGAGTATGGTAATTTTCAGCAATCAGTATGTGTGGCACTGATACTTGGATATCAGGGAGCAATGTGCCAAAGAACAGCCTCTGGATAAGTCTCCAACCACAGTCAGTCATGGCTGTGTCCAGAACAACTTTCTCAGTTTCATTGGGTGCTTCTGCACAAGCTTCCAACCCATGATCTGCTTTGTTTTCCAAACTGCTGGTAAAGGATTATTACAGTAGGTGGTTAAAAAGCATTGTAATGTTTTAAACTGCACTAAAATGAGAAGAGATCAAAAGCCTTCATAGCACAAAGATAATTCCTTCAGCAACTACTTAATCCTGCAGTTTATTTCAGTCTTCTCCACTTACTTATCCTAAAAATAAACCCTGCATTTTCTCAGAAAATTTTATTCTTGGCATTTCTTATTCACTCTCCACTTGATCTAACCTCAGCTCTAACTTTGACTCAGGTCAAATATAAGACTTAGTGCTTAGAAAGTGGATTTTGGTTTGAAGTCTCAATCTGCTTTGCAAACATCAACAAACTCAGTCCATTCTATTTCCAAAAGTCAAGTATTATTTGAGGACTTAGGAAAGTTACTGACAGAGCCTGGAAATTAAAACTGATGAAATAATTTCCAGGACAGTCTCTTAAATAAAAGAAAACCTAGTTTTGAGGGAGCTTTTTGGCTGGGTTGTTGGCTGTGTGTTTTAAAGGTATAAGACACACTGCGCTACGCAGGAACAAAGCTGAGCTAAATCACTTCTTGTGCTGCTCTTGTAACTGAAGTGAGACTGCACACAAGTGCTAATCAGAAACTGTTCAATTGTATTTCACTGGTAAAATACTGTCTTGTCTGTTCTAGAATGTTTTGATTTTAACTTCATTGTTCCTGTAAAAAGAATTTTGTAGTGATTTGATGAAAAAAAAAGGTACTTTGTATTGATTCTCTCATTGGTTCTCTGCTATTTCTTTTTATTTTTAGAGAAAAGTGAATATAGTTAGAATAGATGTTACCTCAGAAATCTGAATTATTAGGATTGGATAGTCAAATGACCTTCTGATATTTCAGTACTAATTTACTTGGGAATTTTTTTCTTCACTTTAAAATCATATGTGATGCAAAGCAGGAAAATAACAAAGCAGACTTGGAATGTCCTTTAAAATACAAATTCTACATTAGCAAAGACCATGTACTCATTTAATTTTAAGAGTCTTGTAGTCAGGGCCTCTAACAAGCTTGTATATGCTTTGTCTATTTGGATTCTAAACACTTTTACATGCTGTCTCCATTTCCAAACAGAGTCTGAGTAGTTCTGATGGCATCCCTATCACAAAAGGAATAGGGACAGGATGGCAAGTGTTGGATAACAAGAATGAAAGTGCACAATTTTCATATTCTAAGTTAATGAAACAGTGACTTGTCTGCTCCAGGCCAAGTAAGGATTTCCCAATGGCATGTACAGGATGGTATGTGATCCTGTATGTATGGAGAACTACTAGACAATGCAGTTCATCTACAAGAATGGTGTTTCCATTGGCATATACTAAAACTCTCTTAGCTTCTATAAAGAAAAGGTTTCTTTCTATGTGTTTTTAAACTTTCAGTTGAGTTGATTTAAAAATGAGGATATAAACTTCTATTAATATCAATTCTACTAAAGAAATATATTTAAAGTTTTTGGATGACAGTGTTTAGTTTTATAGAGATTTGTCAAATGCACATGATTTTAACAAGGTTAAAGTATGTGCAATGAAGGAAACCAGTACAGGTCCAACCCTAGTTTAGAGGTGCCAAAAAATGTTGAAATGGGGTCCCATCTGGAAAAAGGATTCAGTCTCCAAAATTTTTCCTATCTTAAGTGGGAGTTATGTTTGTTTATTCCTACAAAACTTATAATTCCTACAAAACTGAAATCTTGATTACTGCATCCAAGACTGTGCCAAAATACCAATTGTTAAAAAGGAGGGAGTTTACTTCAATTTTATGTTGAAATATTATGGGTTGCTTGGTACAGAAACAGCATAGCACGTTTGCTCAGTCAAAAATAAGTGAAGGAACATCAGGACATGCTTACTTAAAAAAGAAAATAGCTCAAGAATGTGACTAGAAAATATGAAAATAAACAGGCAAGTCAGCCAGTTCTGGAAGCAAGTGGGTCAGACATCAGCAAAACATATGGGATCAGTCTTAAGTGTGAGGTATTTATAACCAAGAGATGAGCTTCACAGTACCTCCCATGTTCACCAGGGATCACAGTGTGACTGGAACTGACACACTGAATTTTACAAGTCGCATGATGCAGAGTGCATCAAAATACAGCAGGTACAGATATGTGTGGGAAGACTGAATGCAAACCTAAATGATGTGATTTTTTTTTACAAAGTGTTAAACACTCACAAATGTCCTGAGACTTGATGATGTTTAAAAACTTGGATCTGATAATGAAGGCACCTGATTTTACAGGCATAAGAGTGGATGCCAGATATTTCTTTAAAATATCTCTAATAGTTCTGCTGACATATTTGGAATAGAAAAAATACACATTTGCATAAGAGGATGTCAGAGATTTTCTGCCCAACTCCACTTTTTCTACAGTCATCCTTCTCGGGGTTAATTTCCTTTTACATCCACAGCTTTAAAGTCAGAATAGCCTTTTCTCATTTAAATTTTTATCCAGTTTGAAATAATTGAAAAGCTAATTTTTAAAGGTCATGGTTTATCAGATTAGCATCATGTGCACACAGTCAGACATGAGGTATCCATAGAGGTAGCAATGCTTAGGAAAGGTGAAGGTTTCTATTTTAATCTTGGCCCTGACAAGTCATAAATCCCAGGTAGAGACCAACTAATGCTCAGGTAGGGAGGAGCAGAAGCCACAAAAGTGCACAGCCTTGACAGAATTTATGGCCCAATGCAAGACTCATTTTAGTGCTGAAACACTGTTTTTCCCAAATACAGCAAAGTCTGAAAACAAAAATAGTAAGGAGGCATGCAAGGAGAATAAACAATGTTCATTTGCAGGTAGAAGACCAGAAATGAAAGATTTGTATTCAGGAAGTAAAAAGGAATAGAAGAATTTCTAAACAATAAATAAGAAAACAAGAGTGACTATTTCCTTTTTGTGTTATCCTGTGACACAGAAATAGACATATCCTCTGAGCTCATCACTCTACAGGATGACTGGTGGTTTATATGCCAAATTAGATTTTATGCTGTCTGTACAATTCCCTGTGCAAATGTTCAACGCTGCTCATAATGCCCTCTGATATTTTGCAGGTTTTGTTCAGATACTGGGGCAGCCACACAGATATCTGAAGGTCTCTTCTGGGTGACCTCATTTTGAGAGTATTAAAGCTTAGAAAGACAGTGCACATTACCCACAGGTATGCCCAAGGTCTTTGGGAGCCATCACTGACACAGGCTGCAAGGAGAGGTGCTCCCCCTCAAAGAGTAGATTGCTTTGGATGATGGAGATACACTGCTGGTTTCTTCTGCTCTCCAGATCTCTTGTGTACTCCCAAAACTCTATTTCTTGGCCTGTTGACACTGCTAATAGTATTGTCATATAATTAACCGAGGAAGATTATCTAAAGGTGAAAAATAGCTTTTCCATTCAAGACAATTTTTAAGACTTTGTTTCTTTCTCCATGGGATCTTATTATTAGCTCTCTCAGAGGCAATCTTAAGCTGGGTGCTTTGAGAGACATCCAGATAACTTCAGCCTCCAAAAGAAAAATTCCTTGATATCAACACAGCACAAATAAAAAGTCTAGAGAAGAGGAGAAGCCCCATTAGAAGAGTTTGATTTTAATAAGAGGATGATGAAGTTAATTAAAACTCAGCGTCCATGAAAAAAAAAAAAGACGAAGAAAGAGCTTTGGGGTTTTTCCTTTAGCTTTGCTCCAGCTGTTCCTATCTCCAAGCCAAATAAATGAGCCAAAATGATACAAGTTGGCAGCTTTTTTATAGCAAGGGGATCATCTGTTAAATGGTTAGCTTGGTTTTGTTTTGCCATAATAAGATGGGGAGTATAGTTTCTAAGTTTTCAGCAGGAACTGAGCCAAAAGTTCTCACTGCTTTTTTAGCCTCTCTTCATTTCACTGCCCATAAATTATACAATGAAATCCCTCTCCCTCAGAGCTACTCTCATGTCTGGACTTAGTCATCAGTTTCTTCTTTGCCTGTACAATCCTTAACCTTTCTATGCACCTTGTGAGTTCTGTGCTTTCATTAATAAGATGATTATGCTTAAAAATATCCACCTGTTTGTGTCCAAGAAAATAGGCATTTGTGCATGCAAATTAGCTAATAATTGGCCACGTTTTGAATAGATGTTAGGACCCAAAATTTAATGGGAACATAATAAATCTTTTACAATTTCATCTATTATTAATTCTTTCCAGGCCACCCACTTTTCAAAGATTCAGACCAGGTGCCTCAAAACACAGGTATTGTCAGGCTAGTGAGCTTGCACTTAGGGCCAAACTCTCCCAGGCACCCTCAGTGACTGTCTGCTGTGATTGTCACAAACTTGGCTTGTTTCTGAAGTCCTTTGGAGAATCTCACACTTAGTATCATTCCTGTGGGTAGTGCTGCTGTTCTCAAGAATTGGATTTGTTACCCAGTGTGCAACAAGCCAATATTTACACACTCAAGAGTGACATTGATTATTTCTTTCAGAGTTGTGCAAGCTTGGGTAGTCAGTGGTACTCCAAAAATCAAGCATGCCAACTCTCAAAATTTTTACTATTTAGACATTGTAGGAATTAGTGTCCATTGGCTAGAAGTTATGTAGATAGTTCTCCTATTAATTAGTATTCTATCTTCTATTGGTTAATGACTCTCTCATTTCTCATGCTAATTAGTCCATGTGCTCAGTCTTTCTCTTCTTTTAGGTCAGTGGGTTTCTCGGGTTGGTTGTCTGTGAGTCAATGGTCACAACCAGTCCCTGCTGGAATTACCTTTTAAACAGTTGGAGCTAATGTCACACAACAGCTGAATTGGCTTTATTAGTTTCTTTCTTATCTTCTGAGTTCTGACAGGTGTCCTTGCAGCCTGAACATTCTGCATTTTTTGTGTCCACAATCAGTGGGCATCCTTCTTCCCAAGCTTTGTTAGCCTCTCCCTAGGTCCCAGACCATTGAATCATAGCCAGGCCTAAACCTTAACAAGGCAATAATACCAACAAGTAATTTGCTTTTCTAGCACATGCACATCACTTAGAGCTCATTAGCTGCTATCTCTTTCACAGATTAAATCTCTGCTCTTTTGATAAGGCTTGAAAGTATAAAAAGAGCATCCTTTCTTAAGAAAATTTTACATGTTCCACTTTTTGCAACAGTGTGAACACAGCATATGTGCCTAGCTGAGAGGTCAGGTAGTCATACATAATCCTCTTAACTAAATCATGATACAAACTGATTGGCATTGTTTGGAAGTTTTAAATCACTCTATATTTAACATCTGGTTCTCCAAAGACTTGAGAAATCCATGAAAAGGCTGAATGTGCTGAGATTTCCTCAATAGAAAGAATTTATATATTTACTTTTGTCCTGCATGCTCTTGGCCCCATAAAATGATATTCTGCTAAAAGACATTCTTCACATCAGTGGATTTCCTGCTGTTTCCCTTCAAAATGCATAAGGTCAGAATAAATCAGGTCTGTTGTCTGCCTGCTGTCTCTTTCTCTTAATGAATATTCCTCTCCATCTATGCTTTGTCTGACCAAGACAGTTTCATCTCAAGTTGGAATTAACAATCAACACCTCATTTTCCCACGTTTGCCTTTCCTGCTGATTCACCTCATTCTGGCACACTGAAATCTGAGGAGGTTCATGTGCTAAAACCCTAAATTGGTAGCCTCCAACAGCTGCTGGGAGAAATGCTGCAGCTGGGCTCTGCTTACAAATATCAACCATTCAACCAGCAGCTGAACAACAAACAAATTAATTAATCAGGATCTCTAAGGTTTACACAGCAAGGGACCTAATTCAGACTTAACTAGGATCATTCCCTAGGTTAGTAACAGGCAAGAAGAAAATCAGGAATTACAATAAATTATCCTTCTGTCAGCCCTAAACTCCAATAGAAGTTAACAAAAATAAATCTTAGACAGAGAAGCTGGTTGGAGGAATCTAGAGGAATAAGGGGATTTTAAAAGGATGGCAAAAAAGAAATGCAACTTTTTGTACCCCCAGCTGTAAATATCCTAGACAGCAGATCAGTTTGCAGTCTGACACAGGAGATCAAGACTGAAAAATCAGAGCTGGTTACAGTTGAAAGAAATGAGTGATGATACTGTGTCAGAAACTGAGATATAACTTTAACTCCTAGAAACTACACCAGTACTCATTAGGGTTCTGGGAGAGGAGTGACTGGTCATTGTAATGAAATGGCAAACAGTCTGTGCACCAACTTCCTCCAACATCTGGAGTTCTAAAAGTCGCTGAAAACAGAAAAAATACTTCATAGTGCTAAAATTACAAAAATAAATAAATCAGTCAAACCAATGACAAACTGAGCAGTATCCTGAGAGTACCTAAACAATAAGTTTTGACAAAGTTGAAGTGCTGGAAGACAAGGGTATAAATAAGGAAAGAGATGTTCTCTCCACAGTCATTGCTTTGAGATTCTCCACATACCTACTAGTTACCCTGTGGTTTTGTTTACACTTCAGTAAGATTGAGAGATCAATGAGACATGAATTCTGGAAGACTCCACCTCCGAGAGTTAATGAGGAGAGCCTAAATAATAAAACCTAATATCAGTAAAAGTGCAGCATTTCATCAAAAGCAAACACAATTTTCAGCCAAACCTTCATTTCACCTCACAAACTACATAAATAAACAACATAAATAAACATAAATAACATAATTAAAATCTGAGTCAGTTTTCCCTCATTCAGGACATTGATGAAAATATGGCCCATTCTAGAAAAGGAAAGTAGAGATGTTCTGGGTGCTTCTTGTAATAATTTTTTTTTTGGTGGAAGTTTTAGGCTGTCAGCATAATGCGATAAGGAATCCCATTGTCAGGAACTCATTGACTCCACATCAATATTTATAATATTTTACTAAGCCTATACCCTTGCTGATTTCACATCAATGCTCAGCCTTTTCAATGATAAATGAATCATCCAGCTTGAAGTACTGCAAAGTATTCTAGGCAATTTATAAATAACTCCTTCCATCAGATTCTCAGATCATACAATATCAACAGAACCAGTAGAGTCACGCCAGCATTGGATTTGGCTTGTAACCCCTGCCTCAAGGAACAGAGTCAATTCCATGATACAGCAAAGCTGATCAGAGAGATCAGGGCAGAGGAAGTTATAAACAACTAGATTACAAATAAGAGGATTAGTTGCTTTCATTCTTCTGTCACAATTATTATTAATGATTCCTCAATCCTAACACTATGACAATGAAGAGAATGTCACTCCATATCAATCTAACGCGCAATACAGCTAATACTCTTTGAGAACTAATCCAAAAGCAGAGAGGCCCTACCCCTCATGACTTAGCTTGCCATTCTGTGTTATATGTTCTTATTTTGTCACCTGTGTTAGAGAAATTGCCACCCTCCTTTTGCCCATTTCCCCAGATTTGTATAACTTTCTAGCATAGTTTCCAATGCTCAGGGCTTCAAGATCAAATCATAATGCAAATTACGATTATTATGCACACACACTCATTTTTTTGCAAGGTCAGCCTTGAGCTATAACATAGAAGATATATTCAGTTCACTGGAAGGAAGGAGGACAGTTTGCTGTTACAGAGGACTATTTACAACGAGAGAGCAGGTATGGCTCTACTTTTTACCATAGACTTCTTACCGACAGTCAGCTGATGCAGCTGATGATAGTCACTGCAAACTGATGGCATCACCAGCATTTTTGAATATGTCCAAGTAAACAGTACTCAATACTAAAATAAATGTAATAAATAAGAGGTAATAAAAGAGGCAGTTAACTTGTGTGATGAGGGAGCAGTGCTATCAACCTGAAAGCATTCAAGTTCCAGAGATGGATTGGTATACATGGAGTGGTTAAAACACTGAGCCAGGAACTAGAGCAGGGCACAAGCACCCAGAGTAGGTTATGAGAGTTCAAGATAAGGTGTTCTTCCCCTCCTTTGCTTGTCATTATCAGTTTTAGGATTGTCTTTCACTATCTGTTCACATCAGAGAGCCCCAAGCCCAATGGTGTTCCACTTGTAGCCTCTTCATGCCTATATAAAAAGTAAGAGGTTTCAAGTCTTCTTGGAAATCCAAATCACAAATATATCAGCAAAAGTTATAAGAAAAACCTGTCCTGACATGAATGTTTCCTTGAGAAAGAAATTAGGATGTCACTTCGGTAGCTTTCATCAATGCCGAATTCCCTTGCACTAAATTCATAACTTACAATGTGTTGTTTCAAGACAGTGTGAATAAAGAGATGAAGATTTTAGATATAAATTGATGCCTAGTATTTATTTTTATCCTTAAAAAAAAAGAAATAATCATCCCTTTCAAAGACAAATTGGAAGGACTGACCATCCATTGAGAACACTGTAATTGATTCATGTAGTGAAAAGATGTAGTGAGGGGAAGAATTCAACAATGACAAAAGGAGATAGAGTCTATCCTGCAGACATGGAACCAGCAGAAGAAACACAGGTCAGAATATTATTCAGATTACTCTGATGAGGCTTGTAACTTGAACTGTAAATTTAAAAGGTGCTATGCACCAATTATTTTGATTTTATTAAGAAATTTGATTTTAGGAAGGAATTTTTTACTGAGAATATGGTGAGGCATTGGAACAGGTTGCCCAGAGAATTTGCAGATGCTCCATCTCTGGAATTTTTCAAGGCTGAGTTGAATGGGGCTTTGAACAACCCTAGACAAAGGTGTTCCTGTCCATGGCAGGGAGTTTGGAACTACATGAGTTTTAAGTCCCTTCCAACCCAAACCATTCTATGACCTTATACTGCTTTTGAAATGAAACATCTAAGTGATAAAGATGTAAACCCCATGCACTGCTGGTTGCTGAAGGATTTAATCCATGTTTTAGTAATATTCCCACACCCTCTCCCTCTTAACTAAGTTGGGCTTTTCACAGTAAAATCCATGGACATTTCTATCCTCTAATACTGACTCTCTACCTGGAGTGAAGTACTTGGAGATACTCCTATGGCTGGCATTTCACCTTACAAATCTTTTTTTTCTTCTTTAAGAACAAGACTCTTTAAGTCTGTACTACTGGCCAAAGAAAAGGGCAGGGCAAAAACACAGAATACTTTATCTGATCTGTCTATGATTGTTGTCTCATAATCTTGATTTATAAAAGTGTTATGAAATCCACCAGACTCTTTGGAGTTGTTTAGACTCAGTTCTGCTATATGTGCTACATGTCCAATGGAGGAGATACTCCTTATCACTTCTCTGCGTTGAGAGGAATGTTCTTCAGATTGGGGGGTTTTTTTTATACTTTGACAAAATGTTTTGGAGCTTTATACCAGTGATCTCAAACCCAAGACTTAAAAAACTCCATAGCCAGCAGTATAAAATGCACTGATTCAAGGCAGTTTCTTTTCAAATAATTATTTAGTGTGAGCAAATGTTAATAAAAGGAATTGAAAGCTCTTTTTCATCTTCCCACCTCCCTATCTCTCACGATAATAATTGGTTGCGTCACTTTCCAAGTAGCATCTCTTGTATTTGACTAAACAATTATAAGAACTTTTTATCTTTTGGATATTTAAGCTTCCTCTCAAGGTTTTTACAACATGCAAACACCAGATTGATTTTCATGTTACACCACAACTTGCATTTCAGATCCACTCTCACCTGATCTCATGAGTTAATTTAAGGGTTTGAAGACAACAGATTATTTTCTTTTATTATGCATTCCTATTCAATTTCTGACTGAGCTTGGGGTGACTGAAAACAACTTTGAGTTACCATGCTGTGTGCCATTTAAAGGTAGGGCCTCCAAGATCCTTCCTTTATAGCATTGAGCTGATAATATTTCATTTTAAAAATCCTTCACCCAGAATATCCTCTGAAAACACAGACAGGGAAACTTCCAGGAGCATCCTTACTGTCTTCCTGACCACACAAAATATTATTTTTCCAAAATAAATGTGTGAAAACAGAGGATCAGAATCCTGAACCTAGGATCTGGGAAGTATTCCTGCATCCCATAGTTTGGATGTAAGCTGTCCAAGCCTGTTTGATATGTAATAGCAAATCCAGCAGTGAGTCATCAGCTAGTTTTGACAAAAAGCTCTAACCTGGATTGTATGATTTGGAATAAGAAATAAGGTCACTTTTACTCCTGTTCATCATATTTATATTAGCGTGTGTGTGATACCTATGCAGGGACAGCAAGGTCATCGATGAGATCCAAAATCTGGCATGAAAGCCATAAATCCTCACCTCTTGACCTGAAAGAGCAAATCTACTAGATGCACTAATAGCAGGCGTTTGCAATTCTCTAGGACAGCCCCTGGAAGCAAACAAAATCACGTGCACTGAGCCAAGAAGAAAACCAAGCAAGCTCTGCTGAGGCATTCACACTGGGCCCTGAAGACTCACAGGTTTTGTTCCAAAGATTCAGATTTATTGTAGAATTTACTGTTCCTGCTCTGAGGGACAAAATTTGGATCTTCAAGGTTCCTTCAATGTTTAGAAGTGTTATGAAATGTTTGCTCTTCCTGGTCAGAAAAACATCCCACAGGAACTGTGCATTCTGCCTTTCACAAGGTGGAATAGATGAGATTTTCAGAACTTACATGAACTACAAGAGCAGGTGCTTTGCTCCTATGTGATCCCTCAGCATTTTTCTCATCCTTGGACTGAATCTATTCTAAGTCACAGATCACCATTTTGGCAGAAGCAATGGATTGTGCCCATTATGCCAGAGCATAGTTCCCCTGGAACCTGCAGAGTCTTTTTGCAGAAATGCAGACACAGAAATGGGTAATTCTTGATCAGTGCAGGTGAGCACCTGGAGATTTATCTCCACAAAACTCCCATGTTGACCACTTCCTCAATTAGCCAGAAAGAGCTAACATAGTGACTTCCCTAAAGAAGTGAGAGAGTGCAAAGCAGCTGTTGCCTTCTTTCTCAAGTTGCACATCTGCTCAACTAAATATGCTTGTAAGAACACACTTTATTGTCTCAGAAGGTCTCATGATCTTATTGCACACTGAGCTATAACACCCTGGGCTACAACTTCTAAGTACTCCACAGGCAGGAATCCCTGCTTCAGCAATCAAACTCTTGTTTTTATCCCCATGGCACATATTTTTTGTCTGTAAAGTGATCAAAAGTTAAGATCAGACATTAACCGTGCAAGTTAATACTTGAATTCCATGCTACACTTTGCCACGAGTTTACCTCATGACATTTATGCTTTTTCCTTAGCCACTCTTGTCACTACTCCTAAGTCAGCTTCTGGGTCACAAAGATAACAGCAATCCTGCCCAGCACTCCAAGCCCACACAGACAGACTATGAACAACTAGGAAAATGACACTTTGAGTTCATTATGTGTTGGTCAAAGCTATTCAGCTCCCACCATCTGTAGCTATGTCCAGGGACATATTTAAACTGACACAAGCTGTTCTATTTTCCTAGTGCCATTTAACTTATGACACATTAATATGGGCTTTACATGTGTGTATCCCTTCCTTGGCATGAATAATTCCATCAGTTTTATGACACAGAGAAGGGGAAGATGTCCACATGCAATCAACCACTTCCTAAATAAAAGTCACATATATCTGATATTTTAGGAATCCAATGGATTTTACATCCCTATTCTGCCACAAAAGATGTGTCTGTGTTTATTTATCACTGCCATAAGTAATGTGTTGCTTTTTAGTCTGAATCCTACTTATGCAAGCCTGAAAACAGAGACACACATAAAGGAAGATTAAAAGTTCACATTTTGAGTTATCTGAAGGTCTTATGACAACCAATGGAAAAACCAGGAAACTGATATCTAAGAGCTGACACTCCATGTGTCATGTTCTGTCAGGTTTTATTTTGTGTGTGTGTGTGTATGTATACATGTTTATGGGAGTGTCACTTTTCCTTTCTGGGCTTCTTTAATGTTCATTTTAAAATGGGACTCATATGCTGGAACAAAACTGAGAGACAAGAACATAAATACAAACTGACAGTGTCCTTAAAGACAGTAAAGTAACACTACTAGGCACCATTGGCTGTAATTACCTTGACATGGGGCTGTTCCTCTGTCTCCTGGGGTTACTTAGCATGACCTTTTTAACCACAGTGCCAAAGGCTTTCCCTTGCACTTTCCTGCTCTATTGGTACATGCCATTGTATCTCCACCCTACCTCACCTTGTTTAATGTGGCTATCTCAAAATCTGTGCTGCAGACCACAGGAAACCACAGAGGATTATTTGGCACATTGTGAGATAGAGACAGCACGAAACAATATCACTTCCAGCAAAAAATCTCAACCCAAAGGGATCAGAATGCTTCACAAATACTAAAATATACAAAAAATTAAGCATCATAGGAGACTCTAAAAATAAAGGGATTTTTTGGTAAAGATCCACAAAGTTTCCATGTTGATATGATTCCTGCCCCAAAAGAAGGCTCTGGTCCACAGGGAGATGGAGATCCTACCAGGCATGAAGGAGGTGTGAGAGCAGAGATAACCCCCTGCATTGCCTCCTCTGACTAGAGGTCTCCCTTTCAGCAGTGTGAATGAGGGATTACAAATGCCATCAGTGGTAAAACAGACAGTGAACAATGAAGAAATTATTGCATAATAATACCTGCAGTACCGAGGGTGATACAGCCTCCTTGCATGGACCCTCTCTTTTGTGTCTTGTTAAGCACTTAAAACCAGGGTGCCTGGATATCTGTGGATGGGAAGAAATTCACTAAAGCACAGATTTCAGAGTGAATAAGGCAGAAGACAACTGACAAACTTGAAGTGATTAAAGTTTCTGCTTATTCTTTCTTATTCTTTCCCCAGTCTGCTGATCTTTTTTTGATATTCTCAGGTTTAGCGGTGAAAAGAAGGTGGGACTTAATTGTTTCACAAATGCTGTGCAGCAAAGACCAGGCAAGCACTGATCTGTGAATTTAGCTTATATTTTCCTGCTTTCTTTTCCTCCAAACACATTGACTCTAAATGTCATTGTGTTTCATTAGAAAGTAATTTAATTCATTCTCTGTGGCTTCTAGGATTCTTTCATTCTTGCTTCTTTTTCACTTATCTGTGTTCGCTTGAATGATGTGGATTTGAAATGTTATTCTCCAGATAATTTAGCTTGCATGCTGTTTTCTGCCCATGTTTTAACCTGTAGATCCCTTTTGATTATAAAGGAGACCTAACTGGCATTTGTAATAATTTCCAATGCATTTTCATGTATTAATTAAGATGTGAGGGATTTCTTTTCACTTTTTTTAGGCAGCACAGAAGCAGCCTTGGAATTCGATCTGATGAATGACACACAGGAGTATGACTTCAGGAAGCTAAAGGTGCTGGTAACAAAGATACTGTTTTCAGATAACACTCCTCCTATGTCGGTAAATATCTCTCTTCTTTTATTTTTCCAATATCAGCATGCACTTTAGAAAGGGCACTGTGATTCTTCAAATGTCCTTATGTTCATTTATGACAGCATTCTCCACAAAGTGTTTAAAATTTCTTCATCCTTCTCACAGCTTTCCAGAAGTCTGGCCCAGGATACCAGGAGATGATCAGTACTTTTTGGATCCTGAATCCCAGACACTGTTTAAAGCCATGGCAGTTGTCTTGCAGTCCATCTGATAGGCTTACTCATCCACTGTGCTATGGGAGGCAAGAAAATTAAGTGCCTGAAGGACCTCATAAATCTACTCTGGCCGTTTTGATGTTATAGTGGGTGAGCAACATCCAGAGGGACATATGCAGGTAATCTCTATGCAGGGAGTTTAGTCAGTTTAGCAGCTACTTGAGAAATATGGAGCTTGGCAGTAAAGGATGCATAAATGACTAATAGTTATAAACATCTTCAAAAATGCAAAACTAGCTCTTCAAAATGGGCTTCCACTGTTACCTATAGGCAAATAACCAGCCAACCAAATAAATAAATAAAAGCAATACAAAAGAGACTTGCAGAATAAAATCTATTCTTGACTAAAAAAGAAAGGGATAAAAAGACCTTAATGTGTATTTTTCAGGATTGCAAAAGGTAATTGAAAAACAAATCCATAGAACTTTTTAATAATTCAAAGAGTGAAGTAGCTGAGTGATTTCAGTAATATATTTTCAATTTCCCTTTCTATGTTTGGGTATTATCCTTGAGAAAATCACTATTTTCTTGAATATGTTGTTCATTTAAAATTACTGCTCCATTATGTTCCTTGTATGTACCCCATATCATGTAATTGTTCTTGCACTGAATAAATACTAGTGTTGGAACCAACATTTATCTCATTATTTAATACTCTCATTAATTAATACTGTCTTCAGAAATATTCCATCTTCTCAGCTACATATTTTTAAGAGGAAAGCAATCCCAAATGGACTAACTAATCAAACTCACTTGAAATATTATTTTATTTTATTAGAATTCACTTTTTTTCAGAGTTTTCAAAAGTATTTTATTGCACTAAAAGAAATAAGAAGTGCAATTTTTATTATTTCACAGGTGAAACATTGATGTTAAGTTATGACACTGAAATTGACATTATTCAGTGATATTGAATGCTTGCTAGTCTAGCATATACTCTATGCTGTAATGTACCCTATGAAGTATGAAGCAACCTTGAAGATGGTTACAATTTTGTGAAGATCCCTGAAGTCATCTCAGGTAGGTTGCACAACCAGTCAGGGGGAATTATTGTTACTTTACCTCATATCTGTAATCCAGGAACAGAAATGTGATTGTAATAGGGTGGCTTATTTCTTTCAGCTCAACCCTTTCAGCATCTTCCTTGCTATGTATTTTATTTCATTGTTAGTGTTATTTTTTTAATGCATAAAGCTGGTCTGAGTGGTACTTTACATCAAGTGGCCTCTCTATGCTGTGACAGAGCTGTGGCTGAGAATTCTCATTTGTAAAAATCTTTCAGAGTGTGTCCTTGTTCATATCTGAAACAAAAATGAATCCTTTCATAAATCAGTGGTTATTGTTAGCCTTTTAAAAACAGGGCAGTTGCAGCAAAGTTTCTAGTTCCAAACAGAAAGCTTCAGGTCTGATGTGAGAAGCGTGGCCAAAAGGTCCAGAGATGTGTCACTCTGTAGTTAACACACCCTAATGAGGATGTGACACCAGTTCCAGATCTTCTTTCTGATTAAAAGCAACACTAAATCTAGCTAATATTTGAAACTGAGTCCCTAGTACCTTATATTTTTAGCTGCCAGATCCAGAGCAGGATATTAAGCTTTTAATTAGAATTCTTTGATTGACATTTACTCAAGAGAAAGTAGAATATGAGGCCAACCAGACCCTCTACTCAAGAGAGGAGCCAGAAGTATGTATTGTAGTTTCCATTCCCTAACTAAAGCATGTAGAATGTGACATTTTCTACAAGATTCTGGAGGAATCACATTTTTGGGAGCTATGTAAAACACAGACAAAATCTACCTGTTGTTTTCAGAGTGATGGATCTGGATCAAACAGGATGGAAATTCATTATTTTCAGAGGTCTTGTGTGAAGACTTGAACAACTCTCTTTCTTGCCCACTCTTTTTATCTACTAAAACAGGGCAAAAGATCTTGCTATTTGGATTCACAATTGATATGAAACTTCAGAAGTAGCTGAGAAAGGGAAGAGAACCTACACTGCAGGTCACTCTATGGGTCTTCTTTTATTGAAAACAAAAGCAGAAAGCTCAAAAGGAGCATGTTTACCCGTTTGCCACTAGCATAATGTGTGCTTTGGGACTAGCAAAGAACACTGCCTTCTCTCACAGATCAGTTTTGTGTTCTGGTATAAACCCAAATTACCTAAGGATGAGTTAATGATTGGGGTGTGTTTATTTTGTTTTCTTTTGTTCTGTTTTATCTTTTAAGTGAATATAACATGGATGTGTTCAAAGCAAAATTCTACTTTCTCCTTATTGCTTTAATACTTCTCCCTCTGCCAGTTCTCTCTCAGCTTTCTTCTCTTTTATTCTGTGAGCACCAGCCATTGTAAGGGCTGCATTCTGTCTGGGGAGAACCTTTCAAAGCATCAACTTCTCTGCACAGCTGTGTGGCCAGAGCTGCAAGATGGTTCATAAGCCCCCGAAGCAGATACATGCAGGCTATTTCCTGCAAACTCCTGTGAAAAATAGCACATGGCAGAGCAGTCACAGCAAGACACAAATAAGACCTGAGGACCTGCAGCATAACAAGTTCAAGTAAAAAAAGGTCATTCTGAGTCAAGTAAGATGCATAAACCTCTCTTACAAAGCAATAAGCTGACCTTTTGAGTCTCCTGGGGTTTCATGATGGTTTGACTAGTGATGGCCAAAAAAGTTTAAAAAAAATCAGCTTCAGTCAGAAAAACAAGAGTCCGTTGAAATTGTCTTGCAGAAATGTGCCAATTTGAACAAGTCTGCCATCAAAACTCACCAGTTCTCTGCCTCTTCTCTCCTTCTCTCATTCACCCAGCTGCTGAGATGCTCCTTGAAGGATTCATCACAGCTCAGATCTCCAGGGCTTTTAAACTTCTGGGATATCTGCCTCCAAGAATTGCTGCACAACTTTTATGCTCAGGAAATTTATTTTCATCAGCAGTGAGAAGAGTTTACTGGGCAGGGTTTCCAGTCTTGCTGCCACAGTGTTCAGAGCCCTGGGGATGGGGTCCTGGTCACCCTGCAAGTCACCATCCAGAATGAGGTACAAGGAACTCTGTGTTTCCATTCTTCCCCCTGGCTAGTGGCCAGGCACTAGCTGCCTCATGTGTCCCTGGCTGTGTGACCACTGAAACTTGGGGAGCAAATTACTCTGAAGGTACAGCAGTCATCTACTCCTGTCAGTTTATTGCTGAGCACATGAAATTGGTCAGAAATAGCCCCACTTTGTCAGTACATTTCAAGAATTTGGAGAAGCAGATTTTATTTTAAAAATAACAATTTAGAGCATTTGTGAAATTATGTACTCTGGAATCTGAGTTTAACAAATACCCTAAAATTTTGGTCTCTCTTTCTGAAGATGAAAATGTTTCAGATAATGCAAAATTTGTGAAGAATTGGAATGTAGTTTGCTGACCTACTGTAATATTTTCTAAAGGGATAGCTTCATAGGTTATAAAAATAATGAGTTACTTTACTGTCCTATTGCAATACCCCAGCCCAGTGCCAGTTGCTAAGAGAATAAAAGCTCATATCAGCATAAAAGGGAATGAATGAATGCAAACAAATACTTTTTCTACAAACAGAAGACCTTGTTCTTTCCCCATTACATCAGTGAGATTGTCCTCAGCCATTGACTACACAGGATGAAGATATCACTTGCATCTATATACAGAGAAATACAGTGGTGATAACAAAAAAGGAATGTCAAGAGTGGAAAAGTGGTAGCTAAAAGCTTGAACAAGCCTCATGCAGTAAATGTTGAAAATGGACAGAAAGCATGATCTTCAACCCTGACATAGATCACTTACCCTCGTTAAAACTGCATGCTTCACAGTAGCCTCTGCATCATACATCCTTCAAAGTGTGTGTTTCCAATGGGATAGCAAGAGCAGTCCAGTATTCCCAGAAAATCTTTTAGAATTATTTGGAAAGTGTCTGAACTAGATCAAGCACCTGGAGAGATTCTGGTTCCATTTCTGGCTATACTGCATTATTTTACTTACTTTTCTAAGTACTTATTCTGGAGGAAAAGGCCCTTATATGCTCACTGAATCCCCTTTCTTCCCCCACCAATAGTCAGTCCCCAAAGCCTGAGTCATTCACTATGTCTGAATTTCAGATGTAGCTTTCAGGACATGGAATATGTGTGAGCCATTTAAAAGTACTGAGAAAACACAGTGCAGGTATTGATTATCTATTATGGTTCTCTAACATTATGCTGGATTTAAATCACACACAGAAAAATGAGCTTGGTTGAAATTAGATTTCTTGCTTTTTCCTTTTATCTTTTTTCCTAGCTAGCAAAGCTTTGCTCCCCAAATTACTTTGCACTAAGTTACTTTGCATTAGCTGTTTTCCCCACAGTCTTTCATTGCACTTGACTTTAGCACAGCTTCAGTATTTTCAGGTATAATTTGCAAATGTATGGAGGGAAACTCTGCCAGGAAGAACTGCATTAGGCTAAAGATGCATAAAAAAACCCAGATGAAAATAATCTGTCAAAAAATGCTTAAAACATCAATGACATTTTTGTCAACATTTTGAATTACTGTCTCCAGAAAGGATTACATCTTTCCAGAAGACATGATTATTTTTTACCAGAAAAACATCTGAAATTTGGAGTAGCTAAATTTAAGCACACCATCCATATAGTTTTTGTAGAGAGGCTCTCTCTGTCCCTGGAACATCTTCAGATGTAGAATGTGGATACGAACGCCACAGCTTGGACTTCCACTCACCTAAAAACTCCCTGTCATTATTGACTATTTAATAGGCAACACCTCTGTTTAATTTCTAGGCACATTATTATTATTATTATTAATAATAATAATAATAATATTGTTGTTGTTGCTGCTGTTGCTCTTGTTGTTAACTTGGAACCTTCCCAATTTTGTCACTTGTGAGAGAAGTCAAAGGATATTGCAACAGTTATTCATTGATAACTACCACTCAAATGTTCAACAGCAACAAACTTATGGCAACATAGCCTCTGCCTTTGAGTACTTTGTAAGAGAGTTACAAACTGAATCAGAAACTTCAGTTGTGAATTCCATACATAAAGACATCTTTGAAATAAAGCAAGCAGCTCCTACTAACAAACACAATTCAGAGGGGCATTTAAATTAATTTTACATTGCCACAGAGCAGTAAACATGACAGTGAGATACATATTAAATGCATGGTCTTAATGCCAGCATAATGTTTATTACTTTCTCATACATCCATAAAGTTGAATACTATATAATTTCTTCTTCTACCTTGTCACTAAAAGTGAAGGTGTCCTAATGGAATTGACCCGTTCGGTCAGGTGGCAAAGTGTTAATTAGCTTTCAGAAAATATTAATCCATTGAATTCTAAGAGAATGAATTTTTTCCAGGGAACTGAAAAAGCTCACTATGACATGCTTTGAATTAGCAAGCCATGTCTTTGGAAAACAACACAAAATAATGATTTCCCAGGTGCACTGCTCCACAGATGCCCTGGTAGTTAAAAGCTTAAAATACAGGAAAGAATCACAGGGAGAAAAAAATTAAATTCTACTGTTTCATTGCAATTTGAGCAGAATCCACATTTGTAGAGCTGATTTTAATCAACATGTAATCCAACAGTTTTCCTGAACTACTAGTCTCTGTCACAGTGGTGTTTCTGTTCACCATAGCTTAAAAGAAATTAACCAACTAATTAACACCAATCTGATTTAAAGAAAGGAGCTACAAAGATGAAATGAATACAGAAAGAAAAATAGTTGATAGCAATTAATGTAACAGATAGATATTAGCAATTATAGAAAAGTGACGGGGGAAGAAAAGGGAATTCTTTCTAGATGGAGAAATTTAGCGGATCAGAAAGAGCTTTTAACAACAAAAAGACCATGAATGTAGCCCTGGCTTATTCCTACCCAATAAAAGAAAGACCAATGATAAAAAGGATGAAAGGGAAACATACATTCAATACACACTTCTGTTTTCTGCTTAGAAAAAACAGGTAATATATTCTGGTCTCAGCACCTGGTGGTCTTTCAGTATCTTCCTTTCTGCCGGCAATGCAAGACTATATAGAGATCTGCTACAACTAAACATATTTAAATCAGCACACCTATATAGTTGTTATGCACAGGCTTTGAAAACTAAAAAGTTCTCTCTTTGTTGATTTTTAACAAATCTTGGAAAACTGGCAGATTTAAAGCGGATACTTAAACAAAATGACACATTGTGTTCATCAGGACCTAAAAGAAAATTAAAGCACATAAGCAGAGTAAATAAGATACATTTCAATTTGATTTCAAAAGGTATGATATGACATGGAACTTTTGAAATCAGATTACTGCTATAAAAAATCAAGAAGGCATATGCTATGGCAATTAAGAAATAGCTAGCTTTCTTGTAGAAAACAGAGAGAGACATTTAAGAAATAAATGGTGGAAAAGTCTTATGAATTATCTAAGGTTAAGAAATTACCATAGGGTTTTGCATTAAAACTGATGATAAATAAGGGTGTTAAACTTTCAAAACATCTGAGAAATAAACAATTAACTCCAGAAATCCACAAGGTCTCTTACAGGCAGAAGATCAGGTGAAATAATCATACTATCCTTTCAGTCCTTGGAATTTATTTATCTATTAATTAGGCCTATGTAAGTGGGATTTGATTGCTCCAAGGCACTGAGCTGAAAGCTTAATTTACCTGGTCTGCATGGACTTATTGTACAAGATGTACATAAAATTGCACTTCCAGTTTTAAATATATGTTAGTGGTCCAGCAGTCAGGTCAGCAAAAGGCAGGGAACTAATACAACAGCCCTGACACAGACACTTTTGTAGGTATAAGTCAGAATATATGACAATTGAGCATCTGCCACTCAGTTCAAGCCTGTATTGGCCAATACCTTCTGCTATTATAAATGTGATAGAGGTTGTAACATAATTAAGTACAGTTTCTGCAAGTCTGAAGTGCTCTCTAGTGTTTACCTAAGTCTTTTGGATGACACTGTAGTCCCCATGTGGCTGCAGAAAGTGCAGAAAGCAGTGATGTTCTTTGAAATGGTTATGTTCATTAAAACATCATCAGTTGGCAACAATGGCTCAAATTTGTATGGTGGCACTGGGAACACATATTTAATCTAACCATTCAATAAGAAAGAAAGAAACAAGGGATAAGGATTTTCTTCTGGAGGATAAAGAACATAGTAAGGAATTCAATATTTGTTTTACTATTTCTTAAATGACTAGTTAGCACTTATATTACTGTTTATGACCACCTAATCTGCAAAGGCTACTCAGTCCTCTTTTTTCGTGCCACATTAAGAAATGGTTCCCACTGCTCCTTTAAACTGAAATTATTTTTAATTTAAAAAAAAGTGATATAAAATGCTCATAGTCTATAGTCTTGGCCATGTGTGTTTTCCTCATTGCATTTCTACAAATGCTTTACACGAATGTCAAGTAAACTGTTAATGGCTAATGAAAATACACAATAGATCTTGCTCTTCTATACTTTCTCTTCTCCTTGACATTTTCTTTTTTCTGTCTCCAAAAAAATGAAATGCCCACAAATTTACCTGATGAAATGCCTTATGACCATTCACACTGCTAAATCTGCTCAAAGCAACAAAAAAAAAAAAAAAAAAAAAAAGCTAACATCCTAATTGTAGAGGGATAAAATGTAAGAAAACAGTGCAGAAGGCAGTCTCACACCAGAAGCATTGCAGCTGTACTAATCACCAAAGATCAGGAACAGGCCTGCCCTTAATAGGCCACAGCTGTATCCAACAAGAAGAGTGCTACAAAAGAGTGGGTTAGCTAGCTAAGGAGAGAGGTGTGGTTTGTTGGCTGTGCTGGGAAGGGAGTTAGACTTGTTGGCTGTGAAGAGGAAGGAGTCAGTGCTGTGAGGAGCTGCCCATGAGAAATCACCGAAAAGGTATGAGAGCTTTGCAATAAGATGAAACACCTGATGACTGCTTTTCCTATCAAAAACATGGTTTTCTTCCTTTCAGATTGACACAGACCTACAGGCAATGCTTGTCTGTCTATGGTAGTGATGTTAGCAAAAATGACCAGGTGGAGAATGCCTGGATGGCAGGAACCTGGCTGTACTTGTAAGATTTTTTGCATAAGAGAAGGAAACCATTGTACAAAGAAGATGGCTTTCAATAGTACCTTTTCTGGGAAAAGAGGAGTAAAGTGAACTAAAGACTTGCCTCTCTTCAGCTTTTCCCATTAGACCTCACCTCTGACCTAGGTTCTTTCTGGAAGAAAAGAATAAGACCCAACTACTCTCCAGAAGATTCTTAAGACTTCCGTTTGTCCTTATGGTGGAAAGCCGCTAATTACTTTCCTTTCCTCTTAAAGCAAAGAAACAAGTTGTATCATTCCTGGATCAGATCCATGTGTCTGCAAGTAAAGTCAGGCAGAATCTCCTCAAGATGCAGCACCTCACACTGAGCACAAACCTGCCAGCAAACATTCACTTGTGCATTCTGTAGCTATTAATTCTCCTTCAGCTCATTTTATCTGAGAGGGGTAGAGAGGAAGATATGAGGGACATGGCATTGATACTTAAAAAAAAAAGGGGGGGGGGGGGGGGATTGAAGTGAAAGCCATCCACAGGCATGGCATGCCATCAAGTGCAAGGAAAAAAGAGAAAAGAAGCACTTATGAAGACTCTAGAAGGGAGATACCAGCAAGGGAAAGGAAATTGAAGGGGGGAAAAAAAAGAATATTAGAAAACTACTTCAAGTAAATGGACAGGGATTACATTAGGGGCAGATTTGGGAGAGCTTTTGTGCATGTCCCTGCACTTGATGCCATGTCATGTCTTTTGATGGCTGTCACTATAACCAGGATTTTTGTTTTTAAGTATCCTTGTCATGTCCCTGATATCTTCCCCTCCAAGGTTGTGCTTCCTCCTTGTTTTCTTCCCTGCTTTTGCAACATCTGTCAAGTTTGTTTTGGCCTCTTTTTGTCCTTTGCATTGCTTCTTATTTAATCCCATCCATTTTCTTGTAGTCTCTAAATTTCCTGAATTTATTTTTTTTCTTCCTTCAATTTCCTTTCCCTAGGTGCTCTCTCCATTCCAGAGTGTTGGTTCTGAAGAGCAAAGTTGTTTCCTCTGAAAAGGAATTGTTTTAGTAAAATTCAAAATTGGATGGGAAGGCAAATGATATTCTATTTGGCCTGTAAAAGAAGAGAAAGCAGATTGCAGCTCATGATTGTTTCGAAAACACCTCTCAAAATATCATTGTTGTACTGGTATGACAAGAGTTACAGGATCATGGCCTAAGATCTCATGGCAGTGTCTGTGACCTTTGATGAAGTCTGCAAAAAGTTCATACAGACCTGGAATGGGTTTTCGGGACCTGAAAGACAAAAATATCCACTCCAAAATATGCAATTTATCTTCCCATTAATCATTCCATTGACCCAACAATCCACATGGTATTTCATCATCTCTCAAAATTAATAATTGCACACCAACAGAAACATCTATCCTAGTAACAAATTTAGATGCCAAGGCCAATTCAATTTCTTCTACAGCCTTTTTTGCTGCAGCAGTCAAATGTCTCTCGTCCGTAGATGAAGTTGTCCACGACAGTAAGTCATACAAAGGTTGCAGTTGGTGATTGGTTATCCCCAAATATGGCCTAAGCCAGCCTACTGCACCAATCAATTTTTGCATGTCTACAGAAGTTTTAATATCAATGTCCAATTTTACAGGTTGAAGCACAATTTGTGTATTGGTAATTATCAACCCCAAATATTTCCAAGGCATCTGTCTTTGAACTTTCTCCGGGGCGAAAACCAAACCAAAGGCTTTTAAATTTTTCACAGCACATTGTTCAAGAGCCAACAATCTTTGTTTATTTTTGGATGCCAACAAGATATCATCCATATAATGATAGCAGTAACAATTGTTAAATTGCTGTCAGACCTTAGATAAAGCCTGTGCCTCAAACCATTGACAAATACTTGGAGAATTTCTCATTCCTTGAGGCAAAATGGTCCACTGATATCTTTGGGCTGGTTCCTCATGATTTACAGAAGGCACAGTAAAAGCAAATTTTTCCTTATCCTGATCAGCCAATGGAATTGTAATAAAGTAATCTTTCAACTCAATGATAATAATTTCCCATCCTTGTGGAATCATTGTAAGTGTTGGGAGACCTGATTGTAAAGCACCCATTGCAGCCATCACAGCATTTATCTGCCACAGATCGTTCAAAAGTCTCCATTTACCAGATTTCTTTTCTATCACAAGCACAGGTGTATTCCATGGGGTAAATGAGTTTTCAATATGTCCAGCTAGTAACTGTTCTTCCACTAAGCCTCGCAGGGCAAGAAGCTTTTCAGTAGGCAGGGGCCACTGATAAATCCAGACAGGCTTATTTGTCAGCCATGTCAAGGACACAACCAGACATTTAAGGCCCTGCATCGCAGTGGGCCCCCCTAAAAATCTGTGGTAATTTTAACACCCCATTGGGTTAAGCAATCACATCCCCATAAATTAGGTTGAGCATTAGTAACATATGGTCTAATGTTAGCTTGTTGGCCTTCCGGATGTGTTACAGTGATCGCGATCGCAGATAAAGCACCAGCAGTTGACCCACCTAACCCAACAACTCCAAAGGTTAATGAGTGAGGGGCCATGTTGGAGGCCAAACAAACTGCGAAATTATAGTTACATCTGCTCCTGTGTCAAGTAAACCTGATATTGTTGTAGTTTCTGGGTGACATCCCTTAGCAGTGACCAAAGATTGTATTACCGGACACTCATCTGTCACCTTCTGAGTCCACAGAACCTGAGGTGGTCCTGTAGATCCAAAACCTCCAGTGCCACGACTCCGGTCCACTTCAGTTGGAACACAACTCATGAAAGGAACAAGTTGAGCAATACAAGTACCTTTTTGAATCACAACAGGAGGTTCACTAACAGACACCATAGCCTGAATTTGTCCCACAGTATCAGAATCAAAAAGACCCAAATGGACATTAATACCTTGAATAGCGCTACTAGATCTTCCCACCAAAAAAGCACTCAAACTTTGCCTATAGGACCATAAGCATCAAGAGGCACTTTACATATTCCTCTTCTCAAAATAGTCACTGTGTCAGCTACCGGTATATCAATCCCTGCCAAGCCTCTTGCAGCCCCTGTGTATCGGTCACAAATGGAGGACCGTGCAGTGCTGGCAGGGCTCGCGATTGTTGTCAGGGTATTTGTGTCTCCATGCGCCCCTTCGCTTTCCTCCTCCAGTTTCTCTGCACTTGTCGACCACCTGAAAAAGATCTTAACTTACAGAATTTAGAAATATGGCTTAAGTTACCACAACGATAACAAGGCACTTTACTGGTCCAAATTACCTTAGAGTGTGCACATCATCCAGCAGTTTGAGGGCATTGGGTCTTCGCATGCCCTGATCCTTCACAAGCAGAACATCTGGGTGAGGACTTCATGCCTCTTGCCAAAGCAGCCATTTTATGTTCAACCAAACCAACCTTTGAGCAAGCAGCTACAAGATCAGACAGCGAGAGATCTCCTGGCAAAGAATCAATAATTTGCTTAAAATTGTCATTTGCATTTTCTTGTGCTAGCTGTCTGCAGAAAATTTGCCTCAATGTGTCATCTTCTACTTGCCTCTCAAGGGCTCCAGCAACCCTCTCTACAAACTGCAGAAAAGGTTCCTTCACCCCTTGCTGGATGGTAATATACCTTGGTTTGGGAGCTGCCATCTCCATTGTCTTAAGCAAGGCACTCATACCCAGCTGCTGGGCCTGTGGAAGAACCAGGGGGTCCCATCTTGCCTGCAAATCCGAGTTAGAGAATGGTCCATTGCCCAGCAAGGCATCAGCTCCCACAGCGTGACATGGATCCTGCTGAGGTAACCGCATATTGTCCAGGGTTGCTCTTTCAACCATTTGTTTCCATGTAGCTTGAAACACACCATACTGCACTGGTTGAAACAGAATTGTAGCAAGGTGAACAATATCATAAGGTGCAAGTACATCAGCATTTAGGATATGAATCACTTGAATCACCTGCAAAGAGTTAACACCATACTGACCTACTTTAGACTACAGGTCCTCTACAACCCTCCATGCAAAACCTGATGTCTATCTTCTTGTCCTGAATTAGGAGCAGAATTGAAAACAGGAAAAACCACAGGCCCACCAGAAGCAGCAGGAGCAGCCATCCCCATCTTTTTAGGTGGACCTATTTTCTCTAACAAATTCCAATCTCCAATTTCAGCTGCTTTAATTCTCACGTGCTCCCAAAATTGCAAAGGGTGTCGAGGAGTCACAGCCACCTGTCAGGGAGGCAAAGTCCAAGAAACAGCAGACCTGGATCCACTACGAGGTCTAACAGAAACAAAATCCTGTGTCTTTTTAGATGTACTTATAACCGGCAGTTCATCATCAAAGCTATCATTAGACAGGGAAGGACACACTGTTAAAGATTGCATTTGTTCGACCAGTTTGGGGTAGGGGGAGGGGCAGACAGCTCAACGGGGACTGGAGCGGAGGCAGACGGCTCGAAGTGTGGAAGCATGGCTACATGACAAAGGCCACGCAGACATGCTCTGGATAGCTGACCAAGAATTGGAAAAGTACTGGACCCAGCTAATCTGAGTCCCTGCACCTGCAAGGCCACTGTGGCCTTGAGCATAGCTATAGTACGATAACAAGATGATGAAGCTGAGAGAGAAACATGAAAAAAAGGAGATGTAAGTCGTAAAGAATGAGGAAGTAAGGGGGGGAACTGATACCTATAGTATAACCAATAAATTGCTTAGCTTACAGAATATGCATGAGCTTATTACTTGTGCATAAATGTCTGATGCTCTAATCAATAAACAAAGCTTGCTGAACTCTCATATTGAGCGTCCGAAGTTTCCCTCACTGCGACATCGAAGGGGGGCAGAGAGGGGGTGGATGGGTCAAGGGAACATGGAGAGGAGGCAGGCGGCTCGAAGGGGGGCAGAGAGGGGGTGGATGGGTCAAGGGAAAGTGGGGAGGGAGCTGCTGACCCGCGGGAGAGTGAGGGAGGAGCAGCTGACCATGGAGAGGAGGTGGGGAGGGGAGCAAACGGCCCAGGGAGAGACAGAAGGGCCGACGACCCAGCTTGTTTTTCACTTCATTTCTTCTGTAACTTCATTTCTGCTAATTGCTGTGCAGGCGTAAGATACTTTGGTTTAGCACTCAGCTGAGCTAACTGCTGAGCAGGCGAAGTATACACAGGTTTAACATAATCTTTTGCAGATAAATACCAAGGAACAACAGTCTTAGTGTCTTAGCCTGCCGTTTGATTCTCACAATTGCAAACCCTGGGGGAACCTCCACAACAGCTGCAGCAGCCTCCTCGGGGAGTGGGGTACATGGACAGGCTCAGCCTCATCTTCCTCCTGTTCCTCTACTCCAGTTTCTTGCTCTAATTCCTGCTCCTCCAACTCGTCCCCTCTATCTTGTTCTACTTTCCATTCCTTCACTGCCTCATACAAGTCTCCAGGTAGTAGCCAAATCAACAGCCGTCTTAACCTCCCTAGATATCACTTCCCATATTCTCTTCCCAACCTTTTTCCATGCCCAGACACTAAAAGCAATGTCAGCATCAGCTTCAAAGTCCTGTGATTTGCACCATATCAGTAAACTACGAAGATCATAGTCGGAAGTTTGAACATTTTTTCTTTTCAGTAAAGTTTTCCACATGGACAAAACAGTAAATTATTTCCCTATTATTTTCCCAATTGCTCACCTCAAATCAGACGTCTCAATTAGGTCCGGACCTCCACAGCATCCCTGCTGCCTTCACTCATTTTTAGGGTACCCTTCAAAAAAAAATTTTTTTTTTCCTCTCCTTTTACAGTCCCGTTGCAATCACGGCAGACGGCCACCAGATGTCGCTATAGAGCACGACACGGTACAAAAGTACATGACCATCAAAAGGTGCAAGAGAGAGATTTATTTTAGCAACGTTGCTTTTATACTTTTTCACGACATTGACAGCCATCCAACATACATATTCAGTGCCCATTGGTCATAAAAGAGAAACAAAGTTCCCAGCAGGTTACTGGGGAGCCACATCACTCTGTGAGCTAGCCAGAGTCCATATCTCCTAACTTTCTCTCCGCCACTCTGTCTCCATGGTGACAACCTTGGTCTTCCTTCAGGAGAGATATGGGGCTTCTCCTTATCTTCAGAAGGCCTTTGCTAGCTCTTGAGAACAGCACAGAATACTTTTCCCACAACTGAGAATTTTTTTTTTTTTTTTAAGTATCCATGCCATGTCCCTCATATCTTCCCCTCCAAGTTGTGTTTTCCTCCTTGTTGTTTTCCCTGCTTTTGCAACATCTGTGGAGTATGTTTTGGCCTCTTTTGGTCCTTTGCACTGCACCTGATGTAATCCCCGTCCATTTTCTTGTAGTCACCAAATCTCCAGATTTTCTGTTTTTCTCATTTTTTTTCAATTGCATTTCATTTGATCATATCTCCTTTTCAGATCCTTTCTTTTCTGTTTTGCAGGATCCCAAGTTTTTTCTTCGTCCTCATTTTCTTCCCTTCTTTTGTATCATTCGTGAGGTTTGTTTTGGCATCTATTGGTCCTTTGCACTGCACCTGATGTAATCCCTATCTATTTTCTTGTCATCACTGAATTTCCTTAATTACATTTTTTTTCCTCCTTCATTTTCATTTCCCTTGCTAGTATCTCTATTCCGGAGTGTTGATGTATTTGCCCTTGCACTATAAAAAATCGTGGTTAGTTTTTCTCTGATCTTTCTACAATGATTTATCGCTCTATAGTTTACAATTGTCCTGCAGCCATCATAAAGAACATGAAAATAAAAAGGAAAATATTCCTATCATATAGAATAGTTGAAGAAGGTTTTAACTACAATCAGTTTGTCAAAACTAAATAACATGCTAGAATGTGTAGAATTTAGTTCACTTTTCTTTTTTAGTCCTAGTTTCTATGCTTTGAATTAATGGACGTATCTTAATTTGGTATTAAAAATCTTATTGGAGAATATGAACACAAAATTTTGTTTCAAGGTTAATATTACTGTATTAAAAAAAAATCTGGCCAAATTTTTTTCAACATTTCCAAGCTTAAATACATAAGCACATATTTTAGATTCTCCTTGGATAATCCTATGACTTTTCTTCCCTCTCACATCAGGATTTATTATCCTGTGGCAGTGACTTTTATAGGATGGTAGTGTTATTGCTTTGATTTAGATTCTTTGCAAATACCACAGTCTATTAAAAGCATCAGTTCATCAAAGTCCACAGTAATAATTTACCAGGAATATCCCCACAGGATTTTAAAAAATAATTTTGTATTATGAAATCATTCTTCAAACTGAACTAACAGAAATCTAATTATAAATGGGACCATAGTGCTAATTAAACCACCCACTCCAGCATTAAGGCCCACTTGGGGGTATTCACATTGGTAAATTGCCAATTTAAGCTAAATTGCAGGATGTAATATCCAAGTATTTGCAGGCTCTACCTTTCTGCTACTTTCTCTCCTTTGGTCTGCTCCCAAGGAGCATTTAATAATAAAGTGGAGAAGACAAGAAATCTGAGTACTTTTCAATTACTAAAATATTTTTTCTTTGAATAACCATAGCTGCTGATGTACCAAGGGTCAATCTAAGATATTAAAGTTCCCAAGCTTTACTCTTCATATGGTAAATGCAACCTGGAATGTTCTATAACCCACCTGGCCTGTCCCAGATCATCTAGTCTGCCCAAGACACAACAAAGAACTAAGGAAAGCAGTTGTGTGCTAATCCATGCTCAGAGCTTTGTCATTTTCCAGCACAGGGTCCCATTTCAGGAGAAAGGGTTCCTCAGCACTCAGTGGTCCAAACTGCAGCACTGATATGGCTAATGTAGCTTCTTAGACTTGAGTCTTCATGATAGAGGGTAAGTTATGCAGCAGAACAGGCATAAAAAAGCTCTGATCAATCCTGTTGGATCTGCAGTCTCTAGTAGTACACAAGCCAAGTGCCACCTGAGCCAGGCAGCCTTGATCTTGTTTTCAGTCATTCAGACCGAAGGTCTCCTACAAACGAGTAACTTGTGTATGATAAAATCACCTGCTCTGCTCTGATATTTTGTTCAGAGAGAGAGAGAGATTAAAATGAATTCTCAGAGCATTCATTTTAATGAGAAGGGAAAAGATTTGATTCCCAGTAAGCCAGTATTCTGCTGAGAGATACCAAGAAAGCAACATGACGTACTCAAGGACTTGATTTCAGAGCAAGGATAATGGTGCAAATCTTTTGCTCTGTGAAAGTTAATTAGGTGACAGACGCTTTGCCTCTTAGACTAGACAGAGAGAAGGATGGATGGAGAAGAGTCATGGCAATCAGTCCTTAGTTAGTAGTGACAGCCTGAGGACTAGGAGAAAATAAGAATAGAAGGAGAAATCACAAAAAATTTTGTCTAGGACTGTATATGCATTATATCTCTTATCTTTCCAATATCTATTCATTACTCCGAATTTGTCTTCTTGGTAACTCCTTGCTGTTACTTTCATACACTAAGAGGAATTTCATCTCTTTAGTGGACAGATCCATAGTCTGGGACATTTTCAACCCATTCACAATTCTTCCTTCCAATTATGTATGCCTAGAGAGATCCCATGGGTAGCTTTTAAAGGTTTGTTAGTGATGTATCACTACACAGCACTGTGATTCCATACAACAACTTACCAAATAAATAGTGCCAAGCTTGTTCACAGTTTGGCTTACAAATCCCTGAAGACAGCCTAGGGAAGGAATTAGCAGTAGCACTTTGCAGGTGGAAATGTCCAACACACAGAGAACAGTGGAATACTGCCTAATGCACCAAGGCTCCAAGCCAGCAAGGGGAGGGCTGTGACAGATTACTTTTCATTAAAATACCAAAGTGTTGACCAAAGCAAGCAGAGTTCCTCAACAGGAAAAAATAACCCTGTATAAGAAGAAGGAATTTCTCCTATATATAATAATATATAATAACATATAATATATAGCATTATTCTTTTATTTTCTATTAGGTGTGGTAGTCACCATTTTTTCCTATGTATTTATGTACCCTTTGTATCTCCTATACCATTCTATGTTGTTAACTGCCATAAGTCATACCAGATGTTTGTCTTCCACAGAAAAATCCAATTTCTTCTTTGGGTAGTTGCATTGTTTAGAAAGATGCTATGCTTTTGCATGCCTTCAATGAAAATCCTGGGTGAAAACATGAAGTAAAAGTAGGCATTAAGCAAAAATAGGCATGTCTGGACATACTTATAAAATTAGTTTTGCTTGATGCTGATACCCAGTTCTCAGTCTCTTACAGTTTTTGTAAACTTTGACAGTCATGGGTGAAATTTATTATTCTGAACATTTGCCCTAAGCTTTATCAGTGTCCTGGAGGAGGCAAGGAGGATAACAATCATGAGGTTTTTAAATTACATGAAGTTGGTGAAAACAGTTTAAATAAATGAGGGCAGGACTTCCATTCAGAGGACATAGAGAGTCTGGAGGAATGGCCACACAGCAAACACAATAAGGATAAATGCAAAGTTTTGCTACAGGAAAGGAAAGACACCTGCAGTGGTACAGGCTGGGGACTGAAGGGCTTGGGATCAGCTCCACAGAAAACAATCTGGGTATTCAGGAAGAGAATGAGCTGGGTATGAGCCTGCAGTGTTACTTGGCAGAAAAGAAGGGCCAACAGGACTCTGGGCTATGTTAACAGCACAGCCAGGATGTTGAGGATGTGATTTTTTTTTTTTCCCTTTCTCATCAACCACTGTATTATATCTAAGCTGCTGCATCCAACTTTGGGCTCCCAATACAGGAGAGACACCAAGAAACTGAAAGAAGTTCACTGGCACCACCAAGATGCTCAGGAGCAGGAGTGCTTGTCCTGTTAGGAGAGACTGAAGTGAGGGAGCTTGTTCAGTTTGGAGAAGAAAGACTTTGTGGGCAGGTGGCAGCAGCCTCCTGTGACCTATGAGGAGATTAGATATATGTAACTTTTTCACAGTGATGGATGGTGAGAGGATGACAGACAATAGGTACAAAGTTAAACAAGGGAAATCCAAACTGGATGTAAGAAAACACTTTTCTACAATGAGGACGGCCAACCAGAGAAGAGGTTATGCAGTCTCTGTCCTTAGACATGCTTGAAAATCATACTGGAAAAAGAAAAAAATACCTGAGAAAACCAGCCTGATCTAATGTCTGACTTTCCTTGGAGCGGGAGTTTAGACTAGAGATCTCCTGAAGTTCCTTCTCACATGAGTTCTATGATAAACCCATTTTTTAAAGTTTTAGTCAGGAGACCTTGTTCATTCCCAAGAAAACTTTAGCTCTGCAGGGTCTATAATGGTGAATTTTTCAAATTTTCATTTGAAATTACCTCTGTGTTGGGGATGTTCCTTTTGTTGTTCCATTAAAACACATTCAAGACAGAAAACCTCTTCTCAAACTGAAGTGGTGGGAACATGTTGCATATAGGTAAAGCCTTATAAAATAAAGGCCTTGTTACCCTTGTGAAATCATGGCTACTTAGGCTTATTAGAAGGGAACTGTGGGAGAGTGACTCAGCTAGAACAGGGGTAGGGAGATGTGAGAGACGTGCTGCGTCACTGCCACAGATCCACATCGTGGTGAATGGTGCTTGGTTGACCTGGGCTTGCTGTGCCGTAAAACTATGTTCTCTGATAACCAACTAACTGCTTTAAAAGGCCTGGTTTTGGCAATGAAGTGGCTCTCCTTTGCACCTGGCCAGGGAATCTGAGTCACTTTGCTTCGTACAGGAACAAGTCAGAAGTTACCAAGAAATCTGCCTGAAAATGTCCTTCCCTTTTTCCACTGATTGCATAAAAAGACTGGTTTTGAGATTTACCTTGCCTACCTTTGGAAGTCTACAGTGTAGGTGTTCATTTCTGAGCTAGTCAGCCCATGTTCCCTTTATAGCAGAGTGTAGGAGTTAACAGCTGGTTAGTTGAGTCCTGCCTTGGATGACTAGCCTAGACACAGAACTTTGAGGAGATTTAAATTAAATTAGATGACTCTCATGACTAACAACAGCTATCTAGCCTGTGTTTGGTTTTGTACACATCCCCTTTCACCCAAAATGTGATCTGAGAGCAGTTTGATGCTATCATATGGTTTTCTATAAAACTCAAATATTGAACACAGTGAATATTTTAATCTTGATTTGAGTCTATTATTCCTATTTTATAAGTGGAGGACTGCACTATCTACCCACAGATATATATGTCTAGGGTCATTTAATCTCCAAATACCTGTCCTTATCCTTGTTGGTTTGAGTTAGTTTGATGTGACCTTACAGGAGTCCTTTACATGGCCTGAAATATGGTTTCTACAACTCTTTACTAAAACTGGGCTTGACACATAATCCACTCTCACACACTGGTCACAAAACATTCCACAAATTGATGTCAGCAAGGAAGCTCTATTTATCCCCATTTAACAACAGAAAAATTCATACAGTAGTTTTGATTGTGGCTTGAAGAAGGACTCAAATTGTCATGTTAATTCTCTTAAGTGAATTGACCTCACAAGCTTTTCCTCAGCTGAGGAAAAATGTGCCTAGAATGCTGGACAGTGATCCTGGGGACTAATAAATTTCCTAATAAAAAGCTAGGAAAAAACTCTAGGGCAAGAACTGAATAATTAAAAAAATATTTTTTCTTCCAGGAAAATAATTAATCTTGAGAAAGTTTCAGGGAGAAACCAATGGGAAGTGAAGGGCATGACTGATCCTACAGCACATGCAGTGCAAGTGAAATGGTCCCAACCCAATGCATCTGGCATTTTCTCTCAGATCTCTGAGCTGGTTTCTTCTCTGTCATACATCTGCATGAACAGCATGAGTCAGATCTTTGCCTTAATGCTTTTGGAACAAATGCGTCTCTGACCACATTGCTGTGAAAAGATGAATCTTACAAAAAGATAAAACATAGATTTGACTCAATAAATTACAGCCTGCTGAAGTCGTCCACTGAAGCTTGCTCAGAAAATGCTCATAGCATTCTTGTGGCCCTCCTCTGGACTCTCTCCAATAGATTCAGGTCTTTCTGGGCTGCAACAAAATTGCTGCAACAATTTTAAATTACTAAAAGGGGAAAAATTTCAATTTTTTTATTTCGTACAAGGGATAAATGCTGTCTTGTGAAATGTTCCACTTATTGGTCCACATAACTACACAAAAACCCCATTCTGTTACAGGTTAGGTTCAAAAAACTATAAAGAGTCCTTGTGCAAAACCCATACACCACAAAAGCATTTAAACTAAAAGACTAAGAGAAGATCTGCAACAAGACAATATGAACCTAAGAGATTCCTGAAGAAATTATCAAATCATATGCTTTGAAAAGCAAAATTGCTTAGATTTGGAAGTTCATATGCTGAAACAAACCCTCAGCTTCCCATTGAATCATTATTTTTTAATAGACTAAAAATCCTGATTAAAAATAAAATCATACATGCTGGGGTAAGCTGCAAGAGATTATGTGAAGCAAAGGTATATTTACATTAAATAAGTATTCCTACAGAAAATAAATCCCCAGGAAGACTGCCATGATACCAGCATCTCTCTACATACAGTGACTACCGCATGAGCAGGGAATATTCCAGTGCAATGACCTTGCAACTCAGTGAACTCTGCACATAAGAATTCTAAATTAATCCATTCACTACCAAAAAAAAAAAAAAAACCTGCCCAAAACTAAAAACACCCAACCCCGACAACAAAAGAGAGAAGGGAGTGAGGAGGGAATAAGGAAGAAAAAAACTAAGGCAACTGCAGGAGGAGTAGTTTTCTAGAGGAAAAAGGAACAAAATCTGAGTGAAGAAAATACTCCAAACTTATTCAAACTTCACTTTTGAAAGCAATGCACATTGAGACAGAAAAATTATGGAGTACGAAAAGTGCCTCAAAGGGGCAAACAGGGTCTATTATTATTGTTGCTCTTCCCTTTATATGAGTGTGTTATCACTTCACATAAGAACCCAGAGACCAACCATAATCCCCTGTGTTAGACACAGCACAAGAAGAGAACAAGAGAAGTTTCTGCTGTCCAGTGAATGCTGGGTTTAGTCCAGAGCTGGGGCCCCATACAGCCAGGCCTGAGTGAATGTCACATCTTCCACCTTCTCACTGCATCCATCCTTTCTCTACTACTTTTATTTCCACAAAAAGCTGTTTTAGTTAACAGGCATCCTTTTTGTAGCATGTTAACAAAGTGTCTATTCCGGGAAACTGACAATATTAGTGTGCTAAGGCCATGTGTTCATTAGAATTCAGGCACGTCAAGATACAGATACATGTTTAGGTTTATTTTAAAGTTTCTCATGCATACAAGATATTGAAGTCTCTATTTGGACTTTTATTACTTCTTATAGGTTGCTCAAAATATGATAAAAGAGAAACATGCATAACATGGAGGAAAAGATAATCACATAAATTACCAGGAGAGTCAGAACTACTACAGCACTAGGAACTACTCAAATTCTTTTGCAGGTTGATTATTTCAATTAGATGTACAGTGCCAGTTAGCACAGCAACTGTTTATAACATGGGTTTTTTTTGTCTGTTTTTATCAGTTAGTTCCTGGAAACTCAGACGATGCAGCAAGTAACTCTGCAGTAACTCTCAAGAAACTTACTTCATGTTTAAAGGAGTTGTCTGCTTCAGAGCTCTACGTGTCTGATGGAGGTTTCAAGTGAGTGCAATTTAAACCTCTTTAGAACACAGACTATCACATGCTCCTCAAGTCCTCAAGAGCTTGCCTACGGTAAACATTCCCCTGTTGCATCTTTTCATCCCAGCACTACAGTTTAAAGACTTCCTGAGCCAGAGGTTGTAACCCAACCTTTGTGTTGAATAGCTGCCAAACTCTTTGAGGGCTCTCCGCAGTGTAAATTTTCCAGGCAATGTAAAAAGAAAAAACTGAACCCACAAACCAAAAAACACATAAGAATCACATCAGCCATCTTTCAAGCAATACAGGAGGTCCAAAAACCTGCAAGGTGACAGGGAAGGGTGCCTGGAGTGCTTCTTGCTCATTCCTACTTGCAATCTGCAGTGAAGACACAGCATAGCTTGTCTTGGTTTAAGGGCAAATTTTGTGAGGAAACCTCTGAAGGGCTCTCCTCTAGAAAAGAAGATTTCAGCAGTCCCTCCTCCAACAAGTTTGGGAGAAAAATCTCCTTGGACAATAGTGGAAAAAACCTGCTTATTTAACAATCAAAGTATTCACAAGCATGAAAAATTATTAATATTAAACAATAAAACCTCTCGCTGTTCTGAAAAGGTTCAGAAAGAATCTTTCTGGCAAATTCAGAAAGAGTCCTTCTTTCGGTGTGGTTCAGTCTCTCAGTCTCTCCAGAGCTCAGGCCCAGTGTTCCAGGCCTGGTGTACACCTTGGGGACCCCTAGGTGATTCTCCTGATGTCCTGGACCAGAGAGAAACTGAACAGTCCCAGTAGAAGTAGGCATAGTCCAGGGAAAAGATTTTTTGCCATAGTTAACGAGGAAAACCAGTGAAAAAAGCAAAGAAGAATTCCCTCTCTCTCCCTCTCTCTTTCTCTCTCTCTCTCTCAGCAAAAGCCAACACCTTGAAGAGCACTGCCACCAGCTCAGAGAGAGCTGCACTCTTATCTCTATGTTTTGAATACAGCGTGGTAAAAAATTCCACTGCTTCTCCTTCTCCCTCCCTTCACTCTCAATCTAGTTTTAAAAGCACAGAACTCAATATCCAGCAGAAGCAAAACAGATGTCTGGGGATACAAGCATCATAAAGTCACTCTAGGACAATAGCTGAAAAGGCATCTGCAGCTATTTTCCAGGCTCTGGCTGGAGAGGGTCTTACTTTTAGTTCATCATAGGCTGAAGGTGTGTCACAGACGACTCCACACAAATTCAAAATTCTCAGTCCCTGCAGAATTCCAGCAACTCAAAAAGGAGTGTGTGTGTGTGTATATGCATGTAGGGGTATCTTTCTTCCTGCATCCCATGTAAAATTTTTTTAATCAGAATTAACTGTATTAAGGCTGATGGGGGACATTTTTTCAAACTGCTGTAGATATGCAGCTTTTTACTAGCTGGCAGTCAGAAAAACATGTTGGTTGTTTAGACATAAGAGATGTAAAGAGTTTGTAGGAATGAGCCAGTATGTAGATAGTGAATAGAGGCACACAGACAGGAAAAACATTCTCAAAGGAAATTTTGTGTTGTTTGGAAAACAGTCATCCATATACATTCTATTTTTCCAATAAAATGTAGAAGGAAAACTAGATCCAGGACCTGAACCTCTGTACTCTCATAAATCACTCAGATTAATGTCTGTGGAATTAAGTGTTGTTACTTTCAGGCTCAGTGAATATTTAATTATTTTGGCAAAATGCAGTTTTTCCATACATCTGGAGACACACAGAAATGTTCATGTGTCTAAATGGACACAGAAAGAGATGAGAACAAGGTAGGAGTAAGTAAATTCATTCCTAATGGCCAGGAGTCTAATTCTAATGAAAGAATTCTGAGATTTAAACATTTTGTAGGTAGACATGGAGCTTCAGTAGTACCTAATCCATCTAAAGATTATGAAGCTGTGGGGTCCCATGTGGTTTGGGACCCCGGTTTGTTGGTAAAAGTCTCTGTTTGAGCCTGTGCTTTCAAAAGATCAGTCGGAGCTCTTCAGTTTTTTGGTCTCAAGGTTGTTTATTATATCTTATCTATAAAATTTTCTCCCCGTCCAGCTGAGGTCGGTCCAACAGGACAGTCAGAGGCACTCTGCCTGCCCCCAGGGCGGTGCTATCTTTATATACTACAAACTACGCGTACAATATTTACAATTATTTTCCAATACCTATCATCTAAATTAGACAGTGAGCTTCTACTCTAAAGCAATCTAAAAGTGCCAACATCACCAGTGAAGATGGAGGTAGAGAAGAAGAAGAAGAAAGGCTAGACGTGCCCAAATCCCTCCATCTTGTCCCCAGAAACCCCTATACCAAAAATCTTAAAACCTACATTTACACCCTGTGAGTATTTTTACACTATTTAAATTGCCGTGGCTTTAATCTCTTCATGTGAAGGTGGTAATTTGTTCCATGGTTCGTAATTGAGCCCACTGGTGTTCTGGGCTGTGTGCCAGGGTCTCTGAGCTTCCTGGCAACTGTCCTGGAAACTCCGGACTACCAGAGGGATGTCCTGAGTTTCGACATGAAGCCCCTTGGAACGGCAACTCCTTCCACTGTCTAAGAGCTCTGATTTCCTCAGATGAACACTACACCCAAAGAAACCAATAGATTTGGGTTGGGTTTTGGGGTTTATTTGATGGAGGTTTTTGGGGTTTCATTTGCTTGGTTAGGATTTGGGGTTTGGTTTGTGGTTTTTGTTGGTTTGGGGTTTTGGGGTTTTTTTGGTTTTTTGTTTGTTTGTTTGCTTTTTTAATATAAGTACTCTGTTCCAATATACATGTTCCTGACTCTTAAAAGTGTCCAGTTTGTCTAAAAATCTACTAAACAGAATATCCTCAGCCATGAGCAGCATATTCCACCAAACACTGCTATTATGTACTATTACCATATATGAACACTTGTTTGCTATACTGAATTGGAGCTTTGATTTGACTTGTTTTGGTTGGAGTTAGGGGAGCACAGGGTGATGAATAAATGATGGAACAAGGAAAATGTAGAAGTTAGGTTTTTTCTGTTCTTGCAGATGTGTTTCTTCATTTACTCATTACTTTCTGCATATGCATATGTATGTGTAATGTAGGTTTCAGTGCTTATGTAAGCTTCTGGTTAATATACTTTAAAGGCTTTGTGAAGAATGTGGTCTGAATTATTTATCACTACAAGAGCTTTTAAGGCACTTTTCACCCTAATATCTGGATGCAATTTTTATAGTTTGTATTAGGTCATTAATAGCTAAAAAGAGAGAGAGAAAAAAATTGCATAATCCTTCTCTGCAGTACCCCAGTACCTTGCAGCTGAAAGGCAAAGGGGGTGCTAAATCAGCCAGCTTAAAAAACAGGTTGTTGCTTCAAATCAGCCTACAAAGGTAAAATTACAGTCCTTGAGTACTCCCAAACATACTCTGAAGTATTTCTAATAGAAGCTTTTTGCAGAGATAGACCACTTTTCCAGAAAAGCTTCCCTCTTCATCTTAGAACGCTGGTCCTATAAATCTCATGAGTAACACCTTACTGTAGGAGTAGATCCATAATCAGGATAACTGAATCCCATTCCTTGGCCATCAAATTGATGGGAATGGTAGAGCTCTCAATAGCTGTGTCGCTGTTCTTGTGACATCTGCTGCCCAGCTCTAGGCTGAGTGGAATATGTGGGTGTTATGGGTGGAATATGGAACAGGCTTCCTGCATGATGTTATCTTCTGGTATTGGATTAAGAGCTATTTTAACTTTATTTCACCAGGATCTCAGCTAAGTTGAACTATTTTTCATCTGCTCCAGGATAAAAGGAAGCATAGAAGCAATTAATGCATTAGGTGATGCACAATACCCTTTTAGCTATTCTGCTTAGTTCATACATTTAAACTGTTAGCCAACTCTAATACCAAGGAAGATACCTTGAGGTAATTCCCAATTGCCATCAGTTAAAAATAAAACCAAAAATGTCTTGTAGGTCCGTGTCTCTAAAGCATAAACAAGATTTTTTCTAATCTTTAGAGAAATCAGTGTTTAAGGCGCAAGCAGAGAAGGGTTAAAATCCCATACCATCTTATGCAAAATGGATGTCTTTTCCTGTCCTATCTGATTCTAAATTTTGGCAACAAACTGCCAAAGCCACTGCTGAGCAGACTGATGTTTTCTAGAGCATCAGCAGCCAAACTGTTCAATACAGCACTTCCCCTGTATCTCTCTGTCATCTTATATTCTGGATTTATTATTCACATCATGAAGCTTCCCTGGCAACATGCTGGACTTGCTGCTTCTTCTGGTGTTGCATTTCGCTCATGTTTTCTTTTTTTTTCCTTCCTTCTTTTTCTTTCTTTCTTACTTTCTGGCTTTTTGGGGGTTTTTTTCAACTTGTTTCTTTAGAAAAAAAATAGCTTTCACTAGTTTTATTTTGTTGGCAATCTTGCCAATCTGCTCATGATTCAGGAAATAAAACAGTACAGAAATGTATTACTCCAGCTACACTGAATCAGCCTGTAAAAATTCACACTACTCATATTTTTTCAGAAAATAAGAATATAATTCTGACCATAATCAACTGTGACAAATCACCCTCCAATAGTTCAAATTTGTAAAAATATATAAGATTAAGATAAGTCTATAGTGACACTTCCTTACTATAACCTCCAAGATTTTAGCAATCTAAAATGTCTAGTTTGGAGATGTCCTGAGACAGAGATTGTACCTGCATCTTTGAACTTTGTAGACTTCAGTGGACTTCATGAATATGTCTATTTTTTCCTGAACCAGCTTAAAATTTGGGGCCCTGCAACAATCTGAAATAGTACATTTTTCAGTTTCATTGTGTGAAAAAAATACTCTCCTTTTAATTTCTTAATTTAAAAACATCCACCTGATTCTTTCACTGCATACTACCTCCTCTACAGTATTGGAGGATGTCTAGAGCTCTACCAAATTCCTCTTTGACCATCTCTTCTGCAAGCTGAAAACCCAACTGTGCTTAACCTTTGTTACACAGAAACCTCTAGCCCAGCTTCTGTTTTTGTACTACAACTCAACTGATTTCCCCTAGACTACACCTGGACTTGATACAGCATCTTTACCTCACTACCATCAAGATTGGAGGCCAAAATTCAGTTATCCCAAAATGCAAGAAACCTGACATATATTTTTAAAATAAATGTTGTAGACCTCATAAATTGCTGAGAAAACCATGAAGGAGAAAAACAATAAATATCTTCCTGGCTAAGTGTTCCATGTTCCACTGCAGCAGTGGGTTTGAATGAAACAGAAAAAAATTTCTGTCAACAGTTCCAGATTTTATTTCATGTGATAAAGCAGCAGAGTCCTTCTTTTTAATGTAGGAAGCTGAAAGGCATACTTAAAATTTGTATGGAATTCTTTCTCAAACCTGCAGATGGAGATTGCATGAAAACATAAAGTAAAAGGAATAAAATTAAAAAACTCTTGCAGTAAGTGCTCCTTCACGAAGTTTTTGAGCCATAGCTGAAGTACCTGAGATGTAATGAAAATAAAGTTACTTGGAAAACAATAATTACAGCGAGGTAGGACACTGACATACTTCTCCAGCTCTGGGCCAGAGATGGAAGAGCTGCCATACATATTGTTCTGCAAGGCTATCAGATCAATAAGCAGAAACACTGAATCCTATGATTTGTCAATATATTTGTTCACCTTCAGACATCAAATCAGGACGCCGTATTTCAGGTATTATACAACTGTGGTCAAAAGAGACAGAAAGTAATTATCCAGTTAGCCCCTCCTGATTCCCCTGTTAGGTAATTTAGGAGTTCATATCTTTATGTGTTAGTACTGATGAAGAAATTATTTCAGGAGCTTCCGCTTCCTATATGATTACATCATACAAACCTTGTAAATGGATATTCTCTCCAGATAATAAAGATCAACATTTCAAAACAGTCGTGGTTTTCTGTACCACTGGAATTGTTTCAATTTCTTGAAATTTATAACTTTTCTCTATTCAGTTTAGTAAAATGATAAGGTAAACCAGAGAACAAAGTACCATGCTTGGTCGGCAGAGTTAAGGTAAGTACTTAAGGGAAAACAGCCATCAATCTATGATCAAATTTTCAATATAGAAATAGTAATATAGAAAGGGTTAGTGTGAGATAAACACTATATTCTGTTTAGGAAAACCAAATATGGATTTATGTCATCCATATGAAGATTCGACATGAAGGCTGAAGATGTAGTTTATCCCACATTCAAGTTGTGCAAAATTAACATATTGGAGATGGAATATCATACTTCAAAACTTGGAAACTTAGCATAATGCAGCAATTCAACAGAGAAAAGGCAAACTTGAGGCTGAAGAGCATTGCCAGATAAAGCTCTATCAGGTAGGAAGAGGAGGAAAACTGACACCAACCAAAGTGTGATTTCTTTCTTTTTCATTTAAAATTAGTACAGAATATCTCCCTTTTCTAAGCAGCTTGGGCATTTATCCTGCTGCCTATCAAATCATGTAAAATCTTTTGCAATTGGCATCCAATGTGCTAATCCTTGGTGCTGAGTCTTCAGACGGAATTAAAAGCCAAAGAAATGTCATGCCATCAAAGATTCTTAAAATCTAAAAATTTGCATTTTCCTTCTGAAAATAATGCTTCAGTCCAACCAGAGAAGCAGTTGAAGGGTGGTACCTTTAACACCTCTGATGCCTGTGTTGAAGGTAGCCAGGTGCAACACAAACACTGAAGGAGGCTTAGAAATAAGTTTTAAGCATGCACCTAGAGAAAAAAAAATTATATAATTGCTCATCAAATAAAAAGTAACTATTTCTGAAGAAGCCTCACCTTGAGATCATGGAGACAATCCAAGTCTGAAAAATCTACATCCATAAAAGGCAAGTCAGACAAAGCAAGGGATACTCATTTCCTGCTTCTAGTTACAAGCTACCAGTTCTCAGTTTGCACAAAACAACAAACTGTTGCATGGATATGCAAATGGCAAATAGGTTTTGACTAAAGTTTAATCCACGGAAGAGTCAATACTCTGATCCATTTTGCAGTGAAGCCGAGTTAGTAATTAGTGAGTTGTTACCAAATTATTAAAAAATAAAATATTGGAAGATTGTGAATATTGTAAACAAGGGAAACAATCAGAAAGGGAAGCTGGAGAAGTCCTTAAAAGCATCACCTTTGTCATGAGACCTTAAGCAACAGAGTTATCCCAAACCATGGAGAATGTAGCTGGTGGAAGAATAACATAACTAGCAAAAACAAAGCAGTACATTTGTGCATAACTAGGAAAATTTCTGCACAAAAGGAGATACTGTGAATCAGGAGAAAAGCTGTTAGAACTGAGAGGTGGGACAGGCCTGACAACGATACTGCACATCATTGCTTTAGCCAGAAATCCATCTGTCTCTCATTTCTGATGACAGCCCCAACTTCTGAGTCATGGATGAATCCTGTCCCCACCCTCAGTGATATTTCTAAAATTATTTTTTGCTATTGATTTTTTTTTTTTTTTACCTCAAGTAGGAGTTAAGGAATTGATACAGAATTTAACAAGTGAACCATATGGCTTGTGCTGTGTAAAAAGTCAAGTCAGATGGACTTAGCAACAATCCCTTCCAGCTTTAATATCCTTTAGTCTGTATAGATCAGTTTCTCCAACCATTCTATCTTAAAATAGGAAAGTGAAGTTAATTTTATGTGGTGGCTGAGATCCCAGCTCAGTCTCCTGACGTACTGACTGTACAAAACCACAAGTTATGCAGTCTCGCAGAATTCAGGAGAATTATCCATTTGTTGTATGGACCCCTGAATCTTAAAAGAACTTATGTAAAGTACACCTGCAGGTTCAGACTTTACACTTGAAACCCTGAGGGCTAAGGTTTCTCAAATTGTCTTTACACTTCTTTGGGCGTGGGTAGGAGGAATCAGAAGATTTTTACCTCCCTGAATCCTGTAGGTGTCAGAGCTATCCATTCTTCAACTCCTTTCTGTTGGTGCTATTAACAACTTTAAAATGGAACTTTAGTCTGTTTAGGTAAATCATAAACACAGGGAAGTTCAAATCACAGATATTTGTAATGGTAAATAAAAATTTCCAGAGGGAAAAAGGTAACTTCAAACTTAGTTTACACGGGGAAAATGACCCTGCACTACATCTCTGGTCCTAAGGAAAAGCAGCAGGAAAGGGCTTTGAAGGACAAAAATGCATCTCCTGTTATCATCTGTTTGCATTTGATCTAGACAGTATAAAACAGGTTTGTGTATTTAAGCAATAAAGCCAGGATGTTCAAAAGAGGACAACAGCATTATAAAGTGGTTGTATCAGCACTTTACATTTTCACAGAATTGGGGAAGTGGAGGGGGAAGGGAAGAAGTGCCACAGGTAAAGACATCTGAGGATATTAGATTTAATACTTTCCATTATCAAGCTTATACAGCCATTCCTCTGTAGTATTTCCCAGCAGTTGACATGTTTTCCATTAAACCTATAAACCTCTCCTTAATTTGATAGTGCAAATATTCATGGCTCTGATAAAGGTATATATATGCTGATGTCTTTTAGCCATATTATTTCTTTCCTGGGCTATATAAGTGTAGCTCCCTGTGTCTCATCCTTCAATCCTTGAACCATATTTATACACTGTTTTTTTAAATTGTTTTTATCCTATTAGTAGTTCCTTAATTATCACAGTTTTTTGGATTTGGTTTTTTGGGTTTGTTTTTGTTTGTTTGTTTGTTTGGTTTGGTTTTTTTTCTTCTTTCTGCACTTTTTTCCTCCTGACAAGCCACCTAAATCTCTGGCTCTCAAATCACTATTCAGTTTGACCACTCAGATGTACCTGCCCCCCTAAGCCAGACCCACTGTGATCATCACAAAACCTTAAAGTTAATCTTTCTTGACCACTGAATCATCACCTTCATTGCTGAAACTGACAACAGGGGTGACAATTAGTGTGAATTACAGTGGACACCTGCTTGGAAAAGAAAAGTATCTAGAAGAGCTGAGAAGAAATTTTCAATCAACGCGATCTGGCAACCAAAAAAATCAGTATTGAGAAAACTGCAATGTGTGTAGACGATGAGAGAAAACAGATGTGCAAGACATTCTCCTCCCACTCTAGAAAATATCTTCATCACTACAGCACCCAAAAGAAATACAATTTAATGAAGGACACATTTGAGTCATTACAACAAAGTGTTCAGATTTGGAAATGTTGAGGATTCTTGTTCCTAGAGAGAACTGAAAATTAAACAGTCTGCTACATCTGAATTAAAAATGCAATGAAGTTTTGTTCATGTGGAAAAAGTTGAGTATTTCACCTTTTATACATTCAGTAGCACAAGGAATACAGGAATTTAATACTGAACTGAAGCCCTGATTCTTGCTTGGAGCTCTCCTGCCTTGACTAAGTGCCTCCCAGAAACTCATTTCACAGAATAATTGCACAGGCATTAGATCAGCACGCCAGCTCTCCACTGGCCTAAACTGAGAATCTATGATGGAGAAGAATTCTGAAAAATTGCTTTTGTACTGATAGCTCTTGGAAGATGCTCTGGACTTTTGATTAATACAGGGAAACTATCTTATCAAAAAATGACACAGAATGCATTAAAGGCCATAACTTCTTGTAGAAAGACATTTTAAAGGAAATTAAAGTGAATCTATGAAATCTGCTACACTGTGAAAATCTGTGAAACCTAAGATTTTATCATCACTGAAGAAAGAATTGGGTATTTATATAGATGATGAGGACATTTGTGTGTTTGATAACCAGACATGATAACCTACATAAATTAAGAGGCATAGAAATCTTCATGTCTTTATTACCAATTCTGAATGGATGCTGTCCTGAGAGATGTGTTGTTTACAAATGTCCATCCTTCAGATATATACACTACTCACTGCAGAATCCCATTTCCCAGGTAACAGTGTTAAATGGACTGCCAAAATGATCAGGCCATGGTCATCCTCCATTCAGAGAGATCTGGCTGGCATGCTTCTGGATGGGAGTGGGAGGACTTTCCTAATGGGTCGTTTTGCTCTTACCTAACAAATGACTGTAAAGTTCTGTGTATGAAGACCAGATTCAGCCATCTGTAATGTCAAGAAACAAAGAGTAGCTAGAAAGATTGCTATGCTCTCCTTATACCCACAGCAGCCCTCTTTTCTTCCTGGTACCAAATGGAACATTAAAGAGAAGACATCTAGAAACCATAGATGATGACGACAGATGAGTCGCTCCACTTGAGGCAAGCTGACTTGTGATGTGCCTCTCTCTGTGCTGCAGCATGGATCCACCCTGCAGAGAGTAGAATCACAAGCTTTGTCCTGGCTGACACCTCTGGTTAATGCAGAAATACATTTGTGTCTACTCAACAAGTGTTTTAAAGCTTCCAGGGGGATCAGTGCAACTAACCCACCACAAGCTACTCCAAGAGATTTATTCTGCAGAGCCCTACATCATTTAGACAGCCCTTGATCTTTTGACTTTCTGGAAGGATTGCTGTGTAATTATCACTCTTGAGAAAACTGTTGTCAGTGAAGTCTGTAAATACTAGAGTGAAGCCCCTCGTATGCATCACTTGGGCACCGGATTCACTTTTGTGAAGTTCTCAAAAAGGCAAAAAAGGAGTAGCCAATGTTACTACCCTTCATTTGACAATGATTTTGTGAGGGCTGCACAGAGTTAGGACATTCAGTAGTCTGCAGTTTTAGGCCCCAAGATGCGCTTGGAGACTTCGCTGAATCTACATTTCACCAGACAGAAGGTATTTCTGGTGCTCAGACTAAATATTCTTTATCAATATGTTTCCTGGGCACCACCCAAACAGTGCCTTTCCTTTTTGCCTACTTTGTACTGCAGCCTGCAGGTCTCCTTTACAGCACTGTCTCAGGTGAGGGAGATACAGGGAGCTAGAAAGGAAAGATTGGGAAAATTAATTTAGTTTCAGGCAGGATCAGCACATAATGCACATTTTATAGGGGGTCCATTTTTCCACAGAACTACTCAGATACCATTGTGAAGGAAGAAGAGAAATCACACGTTAGGATACATAGACAGAGAGATGAGAACATCCATTTAGCCCATGCAGTCCCTTAATTTACAATAACTTAATTCTAAAGCTCTGTATCATCTACGGTCATTCCAAAAAAAAAAAAAAAAAAAAAGAGCAAAATAAACCTAAGAACCACTGCACATACCAGAGGCATCTACTAAATCCATTTAGTAAACAGCCTGTACCATTTTCAGTGACTCGTGTTGCAACAGGAACTATGCTGCAACAGGAACTGCCAAGATAGATTTAGGCTGTAACAAAGTGAAATTGACTGTTTTCATGATATTTAAAGTACATAGCAAACCATCATAAATCCTGCTCTCTGTGTATATATATTGCCATGCCCAGCAGCCCACCAGCAGCCCATATTTTAAATAGCTCCAAAATCGGCCTATTTGTAATGTTTTTTTATTTATTGACTGTATCACAGATTTTTTTTTTTTTTTTTTGCTACTGTGTAGGTAGGAAGTAATGCTGCTCAGTCCACAAGGATCCTGAAACTTAGAGATCTGTGGCAGAGTGGGTATATCTAAACAGTGTGAGTACTTAGAGCCATGGGATCTGCTGCAGAAGGTTTATGTAAAACCAAGCCTGCCACAGAGAAGCAAGAAATGTTTAGTGAGATTGTTTTTAACTCCCTCTCCCATCCTTCTCCTCTGTCAGTCAAGCACATTAGGGAATTAAAAATGGAGGTTCAAGATGGACAACAGCTAGTGGAAGAGAAAAGGGTAGGAAAAATCTGACCAATTAAAAATTAACCTGCATGCTGGAAAATATTTTTCCCTATAAACCATAATTGCAGTTTCCCTTGTTTCTCTAGTAAATGAACTGTAAATATTTAACCAGAGTACTGGCATCACAATGCCTGCAGCATGTGCCATCCCCTGCCCAGGAGAGGCAGAACAAATGTTGCAGAACTAAAGCATCCCTGCTGCTCTCTGCTCCATGGGGCTGCTTGGCTCTGCAGTGCACCCTGCCCTTCTACTCGTGGCAGCTCTACTATCCCCAGGCAGCTTCAGGGGGTGGTTCCAATGCCATACAGAAGAGCCAGGAGGTACCAGGTGCTTCTGTTGATGCATTTTACATCAGATATGAGCAAAAAGGTGGGACAGGAGCCCTTCACAAAGAGTACTGTGGTCTACTACAGACAGGTAAAGTAATGACTTGTCTGTGTGTTAAAAGACTAAAAAAATCCAACAGCTCTTTCATTAACACAAAATTGGGAATGAGATAATTGACAACCTGTTATTTTTCCAAAGAATTTAACACCCACAAGTCTTGCTAAAGTCAGTGTTAGAAATAGCCATGTGAAGCATTTAGGAAATCAGATCATAAACCAGGTAAGAGCCAGGCTCCCTCCAAAGACAGCATGGTTCTTTGGGGTGTACTCAGTAACACTCTGTCCAGTCTGCTTTTTCAGATGGTATATGTAGCATAGCCTCCATCACAGCCCTTGGTAACTATCCCATAACCTAACAGCCCTATTTTCTTGCTGTTCTGCTGAAGTGTTCCCTCAATATATTTATCCTCATTCTAGCCTCTTGTACTCACTTTAAAATCACTTTGCAAGACTGTTTGGGACCTGCACTTCTAGATACTCCAAGACTGCTTTTCCTACACTTACTTAAAGATTAATTGCTTCCTTTTTGTAGAGACACTAGAAAGAGACACAGCAATGCTCTCTCCTTTGTGCCTTTGGCACACAGTAGGGATCATGGCTGTGCTATTCTTGGCTAAGGAACAGGCATGGATAAGATGCTTTATGCAGGATATATTACTGTGGACACTAAAAGTGCATAAGGGCAGTGCATTATGCTCCTTTTTCCAGGTAAGGAGTTCTGCTCAGTGATTCTCAACCAACATAAAAGCTTGGACTCTGTCCTCATATTTATTAATATCAGACTTACCAAGTCATCCTTAAGGAAGCATAGATGTGTGTAAAAAATGCAGCTGAAAAAGGCCTCTGCCTGACCAGACCTCAGTCAGGCGACACAACACGGCACACTCTAGGATGAGTTAAATGCCAATGGCTGAAGCCTGAGTGAAGCCTTTAAAAAGAAAATCAGACCACAAGATGACAGCTTACTCTGATTCCAGCATTGCCTCACATTGGAGCAGAAGCCCAGACCTTCTGGAGCTCAGAAAGCCACACAGAGTAACTATTACAGCTCATTTTGATATTAATACCTATGAGTGTCTAAGGATTCATCTCCTACTCTGAAAGTGAAAATCTATAAATATTGACAACTCATTTCTCAAGGAAAGAGCTATCATAAAAAAAACCAAACCTTTTCTTCCTAGCAGTAAAGAGTATATAAATAAATTTTCCTCTCTTTTGCTTCAAGTAGCTTTGGTTTTTTGATGCAGGAAAAACACTCTGTCTCTGAAATAACCCCCCTTTTTGCTTTGCTCTTACTAAAGGTGTCCATAATCAAATGAAATCCCAAAGAAGGAACACCTGACTTAGTAGGGTCTCTGCTCATCTGATCCATTAGACAGTCTATGGGGTTCTCCACAAGCAACAATGGGTTTTGGAAAGTGGTTTTTTGAGGATGGCAATATGATTTTCTACAGTGCCACATGAGTGAAGGGGGGCAGGAAAAAGGTGAGTTTTTATTTGATTTTATTGGTTAGAATGCTAAGATCTTACTTCAGTGATTCTAATCAGAGGTAATCCTTTAGATAAAAGGTAGAGGGAATTTGGGACTTCAGATTATTTGTGGCTCTTGATGATGGTTCCACTTAAGAACGATGTCTTCTCTTGGATGCTGATATTTGAGCATGAAGTTGCTCTGCCTTGTAGCTCCCTTAAACTTCTGTGGGAGGTGAATAATTTAGAAAGAAAAACAACAGTACAAACAAACAAAACAAAAACCAAAGAATCTAAAAACAACAACAACAAAAAAAGTGAGCAGACCAGTAGAAATGGTGGGAAAAATTAAGGGGATGGGAAGAAGGGTTGTGAACAGTTTTGTCTAAATCCTTTAGTGTGAGGGCAAAGAAGAGGAGCAAAGTCAATGAAGGGTTTAGAAAACAGGATTTATGAGAAATAGCTGAGAGAACTGGGGTGGTTTAGTCTGGGGAAAAGAAGGTTCAGGGGAGACTTTGTTATGTTCTACAACTACCAGAAAGGTGGTTTTGGCAGTGGTGAGTTTATGGTTGGACTCAATAATCTTGAGGGTCTTTTCCAACCTAAATGATTCTACAGAAATAGTTTATCCAGTCTCTGTATGTTACAAGTATAAGGCCTCATCTTAGCCAGATTATCAGTGCCTTCATACCCAGAATGAAGAATTCTTTAGGAAGTAGATAATATCTGTGCACCCAAAAGAACTTCTAAATTAGCTAATCACTCTCTGGTAAGTTCAGTTCCAATGTAACACTTCTCAAAGAGACAGTACATTCTGACAGAAAAACCACACTCTTCAGGTCACTAAGCCGCTTTCACCCTCGCCCTCAGAAAGGTCAGAGTTTGAGAAGAATCCAGGTGGGTGGAAGACTAATGTATAAACTCACAATATAAGCCTGATTACAGTGATTATACAATATTGCACATAGCTGAGTTTCTTCTCTTTTAGCTAATTCAGAAAACCACTTTGGATTTATTGTTGAAGTCTCCTAGAAAACTGAGGTGTTACAAGCCCCTGAAGCTGCAGCCTGGAGCAAATGCATCGTAATTTCAGAAAAAAAGAGAGAGAAGAGGTGGTGCCTTAAAGCTTGTCACACATAAGTCTATTTCATCATTCTTGTTTGAAAAAGGAGACACATTTTCTTCCTATAATATGATGATTGCTTTTGTAGAAATGAGGAATAACTATTCCATTGAGAATAGTTTTACCTATTTTGTAAGAAGAGTTTTCTTGTGTAGTGAAGAACCCCGAAGCTGTTTCACAGAGCTCTTCAGAGAACTCAGAGAATAAAATGAGGCAATCTTTTGGAGGAGTACTAATTTAGCAGGGTCATGTAGCACTCAAAGCAAAAAGTTAAGGAGTCCTGAGAGTTTTGCTGGTTTTCCACCTCTGCTATTGATTTGCTGGGTATCTTTGGGCAGCAGAACTGATCACTGCAGGACACACTTTTTAAAAAAATGGGTCACTCAACACTCTTACTGTGTGGAAACTGCTGAAATGGGTTGGGTAGAAGCACCTATATTATGAAAGATAAATGCTTCATTAAACAGAGCCCAGATCACGAGAAAGCTAAGAGAAGTCAAGGGAACTCTGTCAGCTCACACTACTTCAGACAGAACACTCCAACCTAGAACATCTGAAAAATGTATGCGAAAAATACTCATCTACCATCTTTAAATCTCTTGAGAAATTGCAGGCTTCAGATGCTTACCCCACTAAAATCTATCCCAAAGTGGCCATTGTGTAGACTGAGGATGAATTAATGCTTTAAAAAAAAGAAGATATATAACTCAGTTCTGTCTCAGCAGCAGGACAAGCATGCTGTATGGTAGCTACTGATCACCTCTGTCGGCAGAGCAGGCTCAGTGAATCACAGCCCCTCCACCCTCTGTGCTGCTGTGTGATGAAGAGCTTGGCCACACCACAGAGAAGCTTATCCTTATTAAAGTAGGAGGGTGCCCTGCCTTAGTCAGCAAGAGTCTCCCTGCACAGAATTAAAGGCCAGCATGTACTTAAGTGCTCCATGCCTTGAGGGTTTAAGCTCTTCTCCAGCACAAGTCTAGAACTTTAAGAGTCATATTCTGCTTCCATTTAACACTGATGTAAGCATGAATAACTTCACTGAGATTAGTGGCATTACTTTAGCTGATACCACTGTGCAATAATACCAGAATTTGACTCTTTCTTACTTAATACCAGTATTAACTCTTTCTTACTTAATACCAACCAGTATTAACTCTTTCTTACTGTGCTCGGCTCTTCTGAAGATACTTTTGCCAGAAATTCTATATTTCTGCTGAACTGTCTATTATTTGGGGCAATTGAGAGATCTCCATCTCTGTAATATTAATTTCTTGGCTTCTTTCAGCATGGCCCTAGGGAGTCATCTAACTTCTTTCAACAGAGATATTGATAAATTCCCTAAGACGTATACTGCTTTCCTTTTCAGTCCTTGAACTGAATAGATTTATAAGGCAGATATTACTTTAATCTGGAAAATATTCCCCACCAGTGAACACGCTATTGTTCTGATGGCTTAGCTAAGATTCTTTTCCTTTCTTTGCCCTAGTAACAGCTTTGGTTGTTGATACAAATGTTGAATCAAAGAGATCTCCGGGCATCTAGTGGTTCACCGGGAAAACTGCATCTGCAAGCCAGAGGCTCGGGGATGAACTAAGAGCTGGGGAGCAGGAGATGAGGAATGCTGCGGGGGAATGCTGCCACCTGTTCCGAGCCTGGCCAGCCCTTGGGACTCAGGCACACAAGTTCAGCGTCTCTGCATGCATCAGTGCCCAACCCTCATTATCACCATTAGATGATGCTGATAGGAACCAGGCAGGCTGGGGAATGCAAGGATGTGATTGTTTGCTCTCTTCACCCGTTCATAAACAGTGATAAATCAGATCTTTCCTAATGAAGCAGGAAAAATGAGGACTACCCTTGTGATTAATGGAATACAAAGCCAAGAATACAAAGACATGCCTCCATTTTCCTTGTATTAATGGCACAGATTAAAAATTGTGTGTTTACAATATGAAAATGCTGTTCACTCCCACAAGAACTGTCACTCTGAGTACAGCAGCACAGGAGATTAAGTGTAGCTATCACTGTCACACACATATCACTTAAAACCTTATTTTTGTCCATTAAAGTGTAAATAGCTTGGCTAACTGTGATCATTTTGCAGACTGTTATCCACTTTTTAAGGGCAATGTTTGGCCTAGAGCTAGACTACAAGGGGCTTCTTTCTAAACTCTGCATCTTGCAGGCAACAGTTAAAATTTAAATTTCCAGAGGGCCCAGCTGAGATCAGAGCTTTGTGCCAAGCATTGAGTTAATATATGAAAGAGAGCCCTGGGTACAAATTAAAATTCTGAGAGAAACTGAGGTGAAAGGGGAGGCAGCTCATGTGTAGAAACAGACATTTTAGTGCAAGGAAACAGAACAGAGATGAGCAGGGAGGATGAGTAAATGGAAACCAATTGTCACTTCTATGTCCATCATCCTAAGATCTCCCCCCAGCCTTGAAGTGTTGCCTTATGTTTTAATGTAGTACAAAATAAAGCACAGGCCCTCTGATTTAAATGCCACAACTGAGGAAGCAGCAGGTACATTTCTCCCTTGATTGTAAATTAGACCTTTACACTATAAGAAGTGAAAAACATTTTATTAGAGCTGTAACTTCACAGTGCAATATTAGAAAGTGGCAAAATAGTTGAGGTGTGCAGAATCTTGGTTCAGTCCTCTTGTGTCTCTATTACACCACACTTCAGTTTCTTGATTATATGCTATTTTTCTCAGCAGCCCCCTGACATATATTGCAGGCCTGGGCTGAACTGATCATCAAAATAATGCATAGCAACTAGCAGGGAAGCTGTCAGCTACTGGAGAGATTTACAATGAATTCAGTAACACCCGCAAAAATGAGATGCCTGTAGTTCACTTGAACAAGGTGAGAGTTCTGATCCATGTATATGCAGAATTTTCCAAAATTGCATTTGTGTATCAGAAGTCCTCTAAAACTAACAGGAAAGAGAAGTGTATGATCAATGTGCTTATCAGACAGTGAACAACTTAATGTGTAAATGTTTGGAGGCCCTTAGCAAATGCATCATCTGCAGTGGCAGAACACATTTCCATGTAAAGGAAGTCATGGTTGGTGTACTTTGGGTTCCAGCTACCACACAGAATGCTGCTGGCCATTGCTTTACAACAACATACAAATACTGTGATATTTGGTGGTTGCCAAAGTAAAAATATTTAAATGCTGGTCCTGGGACAAGATATATCATGGATGAATAGCCTGGAAAAGGTAGGCAGATTAAAGATGAGTAGCGATGGCTAATTCTATTAAAAGCAATTAGTACAACTTTTCTCAAGAGCAATTTGTTCTTGGAGCAGATAAGTCAGTGATGTGATCTTTCTTTGAAATAATACACAAGACAGATGTCCTTGAATTCCCAAGGTGATGGTAGATTTGCACTTTCAGTAGGTAATTCTAAGAAACGTTATTCCAATTTAAATGTCTCTCAGTAGATTGATCTCTGCCATGTTAAAAACCAGCACATGAGAGATGGAACATATCTATCTCATTCAGGATACCAAGTCCAGGTTGATGGCAAATAACTCAAAGAGACACAATGTCATGTGAACCAGAGTGCTTGAGTTAATTTCAAAGTGAAAGTATTCTGGGCATTAAGAAACCAAACACTGACCTAAAAGAAAAAAGTTATTCTAGCTGTGCAGTGTTTAGTAATTCAATCACAGGAAAGCTACTTGAGGAAAACAGAGATTTTAAATAGTGACAGATATAATAAAGAATGAGATCATTCAGAATTTTTATGAATAATAGCACTATTAAGAGGTGTGTTTTAATGCTGAATGTTCCTGCCAGGATGAAAACAGAGAAAAAGGTTTGTGTCCTTGCTCCAGAATAGCTAGCAAAATTGTTTTTATAAAAAAGCCCCAAAAGATCACTGAACAAGAATACTCTACTCATGTATGAGTACTCCTACCTATCCTACCCACAACTATTCATGCCTATTTAGCAGTTTTCCGAGGAAGCCTTGTACATATCCTAAATATTGATAAGTTTTAGTGTCCTCTTCTCATAACTCCAACTTGAATACTCTGCTAATAATTTTCCAGTAATTTCAGATAAGAAGCAGCATTGTTTTTATCCCTGACAGAGCTGTTTGAGGAGTTCTGAAAAATGTGTCTGTGAAGGTTCAAATAGGTGCTCTGTAAGGCAATTTCTTAGTCCTTGAATGAAAAAAAAAAAGTTGTTTGCACACAGGCGTATCTACTTTCCCACAAGATAATGGAAACAGACACTGGAGAAAAAGAACCTCACAATGGTTATATTAAGAAAAGATAACCAAGACCCATTTCTTCATTAAAGTTGTGTTGTTTTCTTTCTTGTAAACACATAAACTGCATTATGTGTCAGTTTCAGGTTTTTTTTTTCCACCTCTGGAGTACACAAAACTCCTGATAGTAGCACAGGGAAAGTGAAATTGTAGAAAAGGGATCATAGTGTTGTACAACAGCATCAAAAGAGATTGCTTTAGAAGGCCCTCACAGCAAGGGTTAGATGGATGCCATTGTTTCTTGATGGCAGTCTTGTTGTCAGGTGAGTGAACTGACTCCAAACATATGTCCTACTTGCATCAGGTGAAGAATAGAGGCCTAGTCCTACATCATCTATTAGGGAAATCATGTAGATAATTATTTTTAAAATTTTCTTTCTTTTTTTTTCTTTTTCCCTTTTTTTTTCCTTTAGTCCAACAGCCTTAATGACATTCAGGGTAGCAGTCTGACCTAATCCATGAGGCAAGACTGTCCAGTTCCTCTCTGTAACCTCACGCCAAAATCTAACCAGTTCATCCCCTTCACCTTTTTTAAGAAAAAAATAATCTAAACTGGTGAAAGGGAGAGAGCTATGCAGCAGACTTGAGTGTCAAAACTGTTTTATTCTTTCTCTGATCGTGCTCTGATTTGCTGTATTACCTCACAAATAAGGTGGTTGGATCTCTCCTTGCCTCTCTTGCTTGAGCTCTGTGAAATGGAGGTAATTAACACCTGCCTCAGGGAATGCCTTACATTGATACTTAATGGATTAACATTTGTAAAGCTCTTTGAAAGCCTCAGCTGCGGGTCTGTATGGAAATTCAAAGCATTGTTATCTTGAGGGATAAACAGGCCAATTTCTCAAGGCCAATCCTGCTTTATGTGAGAGACAACAAACTGTGAGGGTAGATGCATCATCATAATTCAGACAAAGCAAACAAAGCATGACATGCTTGCCTGTACATGTAATAATATCATGCTGTCTTCAATATCATCTGCTTATGTATTAACCTGAAAGTCCCTGTGCATGTAAGGGTTACTGATACCTATGACACAAATCCATGGGTTTTTAAAATTCCATGAGAGGTGTTAAGAAAAAGGCAGATCCTGGTCAGAATCCAGAACGAATATGTGCTTTTCCTTCATGCAGTGAACAAGCTAAGAGAGAAAAAACTCTATCAGACTTTATCCCCATGGCTGTGGAAGGATGTCAATCCTCCTAACTATAAATGATGCCCTCTCCTAGTCCCTGTCACCAAGATAATTTTAATAGCCAAAGTTAAAAATTATCTCTTAGATCTAACAGCAAGGGCCTGTACACTTTGGAGATAATGGGAAAAAGGTTTAATTCTAGTTTTTTACTTGTTTTGTAGCAGGTTTGCCTGTGAAGGAGAGGCCTTCCTTCATAAAATCTCACCAGTGTGTAATGGAGACCACCTAACAGGTCAAATATGTAAATAGCACAGCCAAGGTCTTCAGCACACATCAGATCACACAATTGCAAAAAGAGATGGATACTGCATTGTCAGACCATACCAATATATGCAACCCCATATTTTGAGGGAAGTGAAAGCAACTGAGATTAAAATCAGGTTATCCTTTACATGTGTCTTGTGACTCTTCATAATAGATATTTTTGAAATACAGCTTGTAAGTATAGCAAAGTGTTCTCATCCCTGTTCTAATTTTGCTGCCTTCTTCCTTTCTTACAAAAATTGCACCTATCTGTTTGTAATCCTGCCAACCACAGGCAGAGGAAGTGAATCAAGTATTTTTTGTTGTTGTTCATAACAAATATTATATTCATCCAACACGTTACATGCAATCACAAAAACACTGATAATCTTAAATAAGGTAGTTGTGATGAAGAGAATAAAGGAGGCAAAATAAAACTATTAAAACTATCTCAGGCTCAGAAAATAACTATGAGGAAATCCTTGAAAAATGTGTATTTTCATCCTTTAGAAAAATATAAAGAGAGATATTACCTTTATAATGAATAAAATATTCTCTCTTTATACAACAGGAAAATGAGAAAAGATTTCTTCAATTTTAGCAGAGATTTAGATTGAATATAAGGATGATAAGGACTAATGATGTACTACATTGGGCAGTCTAGAAATGTGAAATCTACTTCATCAGTAGTTTAAAGGAGAAGCCAAACAATCTTAGGATGGTTCCCAGCTAGTTAGACTTGTATGAGAGTTGGTGGTTGGAATGTTTTTGGCTTGTTACATACATACCCGTGCACTCACGTGATAGATTAAAAAGAGTCCTATGTGTTCTTTTCAACATCAATAAGCAGTGGAACCTGATGTAGAATGTGTATTAGTCAGCAAATCTACATTCCTATCATCTCAACTTGTGTGAAATCTCCCCGACACCCCTAAACTTACCCTGGAGTGGAATCTGACCCAAGAGGTGACCAAATAGCCATGCAGTGTGCTCTGGAACTTTGATCTGATGAGGAAATAGTGCTCAGAGCTCCTGTTCTGGTTGCAGGCTGGTTTTGCACAGGAGCAGTTTCTTGATTTCATTGAATTTGCATCAGAATCAAGCTTGTTTCCTCTTATTGCATATTTGGATACATTAATAAATGTTTATTTTACAGGCAGAACATTGCTGGATTTCAGTCACTTCCACTCTCTGGGATTCCATGACTAACACGAGCGAGGTCCTGGCCACATACAGTATGAAGCAGCATGACTGTAACAGCACAGTGTTAAAAAATGAGTCACTTAACAAAGGCAGGGTGTGATTAGTACAGAACAGAATAAATAGTACTCAGTTAAAGATATTTTTCTCTGCTCCATTCTTTCAATTATTTTTTTCTTTGAATTACATGGATTAGGGACACCAGACTGAAATATTTCATCATACATTTCCAGCCTGAATATTGTGTTAACACATAGCAGTGTAATTTAAATATGCAACAAGTGACTCTACAGAGACTCATTTCAAGTTGAAGTGGGTGAGGATCTGCTTTGACAGGGGAATTTTACGTCAGCTAATGGTGACTCCTAGAATACTGGACAGTGAAATACATTCTCGCTTGTATGTCTTTGCGAGTGTCAGCCATTTATCTAGAGACAAACCATAAGGAAAAGATCAGGTGTATTAACACAGAAATAAAGAAATACTCTAAATTTACAAATTTATGTATGATGCTATCATATATCCTATTTCTCACCATTAGAGATGAGTATTTTCTCTTCCTTCTGATTATTGACTTACAGTTTGCTTCTATATATTTAAATTATTGTACTCTGTTTTGTGCTTCTTGTTTTCTGTCTGAATCTGGAATACTCTCATCATATTCTGTCAGGTCAGCTAGTCATTTCTTGTGCCATTCTTCTATTAAACTGAAATAAGCCCAGCTATTAGCAGGCTTTTCCTTTCCCTTACTTGCAGTTCTCATTTCTGCTGCCTCTTTTGTTGATCATCTCATTACTGACCGCAGCTCACTGAAAATCTTTTCTTAAAAAGTCAGCAAATTCTGTGTACTGTCTTCTTGATGGTCCATGTTTCCATTATGAGGAAAACAGGATCATGATCAATGCATTTGGTCACATGAGCCTCCTCCCAAGGGTTTATAGGGGCTCTCCACTCTTGCTGATATTCTCCACCTCTAAAATGGAGATGAAAATTGTAGTCTACAGGAGGGGAAGGTTAAAACAGTTTATGGATTGTTTCAGTCAGATGAGAGGAGTTACTTTTACTGCATAAATAACAGAAATATGCAAATCACAACTGAGGCAGAGAGAAATCCCTGGACTTGAATAATAGAGTACTGCAAGACAAGGATGGAAGATGCACTATAAGGTAACTTGAAAACTTCCATGCAGTACAAAGTGAAGCCCCACTGACCAGTCCTCTTTTTTAAAAGTAAAATTCTGTCAAAATATGAATGTTAATAGGAACACAAACAACTGCTTCTGATAAGCTTCTTATGGACTCCTATGTATCCACAGGAAATTTAGAGCAAAAGAGATGTGATTAGAGGCAGCTGCTAAAATTGGAGGGTAGATGGAAACAAAACTTCAGAGTTACATAGGAAATGAGGTAAAATGAAATGAACTAGCCCAGCTGAGATAATAGAATGGTATATGCATTTGCCACACTTATAAATAAAACATTGACTTATTATTGCACTTCTAGGGTGTACCGATCCCAGGGAATTAAACATAGCATGATGCAAATGTGGGGGCAGAAGGGAAGGCCATTTACAAATATGTGATGCTGAAAATTACTTTCATGGAGTCTGTAGGGGGAGGAAAAGAAAAAAATAAGAGCAAGGACCATTCAAACCTGATTATTTCCTTTTAAAACAAAATTCTAATCAGGGCTTGGGCACAGAAAATACGTTAGCCTTCTAACAGAGTTGTTCAAATTATAGAGGTAGAAAGGTCCATTTATTACTGTTTCTTTATCTCTTTCAATTTTTTGTCACCATCTCAATCCATTGGAGCATGATATTCTATTCATTTCCAGTTGATGCAAACCTTCCTGGTAAACAGGAGAAACCATCCAAGTAATGTAAAGTGTCTTGTTGAAAACACAAAAACATTTGGACTTTAAAAAGCAGGCTCTCTGTCTTTAACTCCTAATGTTTTGAAAGGAAGGAGGAACTCGATAGTGTATGTTCCAAATGGAGTGGGCGAGTATTTGATGAATGAGCAGAACATGAACACAATTCAGAGGTATCCTGTGGAGTGTCTTTGATGTAAATGTGATTTCAAGTGCTCTATGGAATTTAAATTGGGTAGAAAGATGCAAAAATTAAAAGCCAGGAAGGCAAGGAGATTAGGAGAATTTTTTTTTCACCTGATGATATCGAAAGATAAAAACCAATTTTCAGCTCTCACATGATGGTAGAGAAAATTTTTGCATTGAGGTAGCAGAGATAAAGTAAAAAATTATAAATTATATATGGAGGGAACTTCCAGATGTGTTTATAAAATTATTGTATTGGTGGGGTCCCTCATGGTTGGAAGGAAGGATGAATCTGACTCCAAGTTCTCAGAAGGCTAATTTATTATTTTATGATACTATATTATATTAAAGAATACTAAACTAAACTATACTAAAGAACACAGAAAGGATACTTACAGAAGGTTACAAACATAATAATGAAAGCTCGTGACTCTTTCCAGAGTCTCGACACAGCTTGACCCTGATTGGCCAAAGAGTGAAAACAACCCACAGCAGAAACCAATGAAACAATCACCTGTCAGATAAACAATCTCCAAACACATTCCACATGTGAGCACAACACAGGAGATACAAATGAGATAAGAATGTGTTTTCCTTTTTCTCTGAGGCTTCTCAGCTTCCCAGGAGAAAAATCCTGGGTGAAGGGATTTTTCCAGAAAATGTGAATGCCACATAAAATGTGTGTTTAAAATTCCCTGATGTTTTTTGCACAGTCCATTGGAAACCCAGAGCTTTAGTAAAAGGAAAAATACAAAAGATTTTTAAAGAGAAATAACTTCATAGCCTCTCAATAGGTGTGCCAGAAAGACAAGAGAATATTTGCTGCTGCTCCAGAAATATTATAGAGGAGGCAGAAAAACTGGCACTCTGTACAAATTAAACAGTTGTCTCTTTTTTTACAAATCCTATCTTGTAAGCAACTGTTAGCTTTTCCATACCTGTTTCTTTGAGTAGTTTCTCTGGTTTGTTTTTGTGGGTCTGCATATCCTCCTTCAAGCAAGAACTGCCTTTGCCAGGGTTTTGTTGGTCTTCTGAAATGCTATAGATGTGAAATTGATTCTACCTTCCTAGTAGTCATTCCCTGAAAGTCTTTCAATGACTCCATTACTGCTGACTTCAAATATTTGTCCTTGAAGGCCAAGGAGGATGCAACAGGTATGACATCATGTGCAACACCTTCTTGCTGCTTGTTACTGTATTTCTGCTGCCTACAAATACAGGCTGAGGAATTCTGCCTTCAGTTAATTTACTTTTTCATAAAAATGCCTTGGTCATCTTGGCAGACACTTCTGTGTAGTTGGCAAGATGTAATACAAAGGAACTCTCGAGTCTCAATTCTGCTTACGCTGTGCAGAGTGTGATAATCCCAAATGCTGGCTAGAGTGAGGCAAGTTATGTTTGTCATTCCTTGAAGTTTCAATGCAGGAGAAAAACAGTATCTGTCATTCAGACATATGGACTGCTTTTGATTTATTTAAGGTATGTACTTTCCAATCAGTCTTTGTATCATTATTTATAGCAACAGTGTATGTACTATTGGGTATCTACAAGTTTGCTCTGAAGGCTTACTAATATTTACAGATATCCCAGACATTTGCACTACAGGGAAATTGACTACATTTATGACAAAATGGCTCAGTGCACTTGGCCAGCTCCATTAAAATGAGTTAACATTAATCTAATATCATACTTAGAGAAGCAAGGAAGGTCATTTACAGAGCACATTGCCAACCACCAGACTTCCCTGATGGTTCTTTTCTTTTCAAGAAAAAACAAAAGAACATAGTCCTTGTTGTCCATTTTGTCTTGCGCACATTGAACTGACTTACTCTGTACTGACAGCCTTACATGTACAATTAACTCCTTCAAATCAGCTGCCAAAAGCTCATGGAAAGCACTGTTTATGAAAGACCTGGCATAACCAATGACCTAGCCATCTGACCAGCCTGGCTGTGTGATGACAGTGAAAAATAGTCCTGCTGAGAAAAAGAGCATCATCCTCTGGTGGCTACATGGTGACGAAGAGACTCCGAGAAGGCTCAATACATGCTCTGCTTGACGCTTCATCAGCCTGCCACCTCAAAGATGGATGTTTTTATAAGAGTGCCCAGCAGGATGCTAGCACAGCACTAAACTGTGTGTTCTGGCTGTGGCTGAGATCATTTTTGAAGAGTTGCTACAGAAAAGAGGGGTGGGGCAGTCTGTCACAGCCCACAGAGGCATATCCCATCCTACTGAGACACATGAAGGGCTGCATTCCCAGGTTTGTATGCACTACATCTCCAGAGGTAAAAGACACTGGATTGAGCCTTCTCAGAATAAGGCATCAGGGGACCTGATTGTCACACATTAGCTTGCAAGTGTGATTATGAGAAATATTAATGGAAACCTTCCTCATTCCTACTGCTAACCTGTCTGGCTGAGGTTCCCTGTGATGATAATAATACTGGAGTTTCTCATGGCATTAGTCATTTCTTTACATTTGGTGGGTTTTGACTGGTAAAAGCATAAAAATAAACAAGACACAATACAGATAAGCAGTAGGTAACAATTTTCCATACAATTGCTCTGTACACATTTTCACTGAAAATGTCACTGTAAGAACTGTATAATCAAGGCACAAATAAGCAAAGAGCACAGAATAAATAGAACAGCCCTCTTACTGTAACTTATACGACTTGTACCTATTGAACTGTAAAGAGTGTACTGAACAGTAAAGAACGGATCACCTGCAGTAAGCTAAATTGTTTTTCTGCTGACGATACAGTTCCACATGGTGTGGTGATTCAAAGGGATGAGGACAGTAAAAGAAGTAGAAAGAGGAGGAAAGAACACAACTCTCCAAGAGAATGAAATGCATAAACTAGAGGAAAGGCAACTCAGCTAAGAAATTCAGTCATGAATGAATGTGCAGGGGGAACTCAAAGATTTTAATCCATTCAGTGATTTCAAGGTTAGACACTATAAAGGTCCTTCTTATGGCACAAAACAGGGGCATAATTTTCAGGTAGCACTTGAAGTCAGATGGTCTCAATAGCTCACTGAATCTTTTGGCACTTAAATTGCAGACAAGTCTCAGTTCAGATGGAGTCCCCTTTCCTAGTCTGTTAATGCACAATTTCCAAATGCACTGTGACCATGTGAACTGCAGTAAGCACTGAGCAACAGGCAAAATGAACCAGACTTCCAGACAGATGCATGTGTTATGGAAAGAGATTCAAGGAAACCACATTGCCTACTTCAGCTGAACGCTACATTGCACTAATTGTGCGCTATTGGGTTCAAGCTAGTGAGCACACAGTTCTGATGCTCTGTCAAATGCATTCATGTAGTGATAATGCATTTGTAATCTTTATCATTTATACTGTGCCGCACAGTAATGTAAAAAATAGAAATTGACCTCAAAATCTACATTGTTAGGAAGCACAGGAAAGATTCATCTAAATTTCTTCTGTGAAGCTCAAGAGTGGTCTGAAAGTATGCCATCTGGAAAACAAGTCTTATAAATGTAGTTAGCTTGTCTTTTCCCCCAGCTATATAAGATTTCTGTTTGAGTTTCATAATTAAATACTTTCTATTTTTGAGGTGTTTAGGAGAGTCAAGGAAAAGTAAAGGAAACAAGTGGATTACTATTTAAGGGTAAATAATAAAATTTGAAAGTAGTATTCAGGAGGGTATCACTAGAGCATGTACTTCCATGTACACTACTAGCTGAAGACACCAAGCATTAAATTGAATTATCGGTGTCTGTAATTTCTCCTAGAATTTTCTATTGTTCAACTCCAGTCTATGTTTCATGTGGTTTTGGTAGATCTTATTTCATATTTAGCACCTGTATGCATGAGTTTGGGGAAAAGCTCATACAGAATTTCATTATATGGAAGGAACACATTACTACCTAAATTCTGATGCTCCAAACAGGATCTTGTAATTTCTATTTGATTTAAGGGTGTCAGGAGACAGGAAAAAAATCAGAAGTGACTACTTTTCCTGCAGTACTAGAGACAGCAAAACCCGTCCTCTGAAGCAGCTTCTGACTCCTAAATCACAGCCTGCTTTCCTAGACCATCATGTGTAGAATGGAAGTCCTCTTATAAAGCATCCTTAATTTCATTGGGATTGCATTAGCCTATGGCACCACCTAGCTGCAAACACTTGCAGTTAGGGATTTATTATTTTTTCACTTCAAACCCACCATTTTAATTTCACTAGCACTTAATTAAAAAGGAGGATATGTATTTACTACAAATGTACTTATCATCTGATCTATAGTTCCCCAGACCTGCTCCAAGTCTTCTGCATGTTCTGGATTATCTCACTAGTTTGTTATAGAATGGTGCCTTAGTGCTGATCTAAAGGCACTGATTTGGAAAGAACTTGGAAAACTTGGAGTTCTTGGAAAGAACTCAGCTGTCTCAGGCTCATGTCAAAGTACAAGTCTGAGCTGAGATCCTAACTGTATTTCCTCATTCTGAGCGAGAACACTTCCTGAAGTTATTTTGTAAAATTGTGTTATCACCCTTAACAGAAAAAAAAACCCTAGGAATCTAAAACTAACCACCAAGAAAATATATTTATTTTACAGGAATTACAGAAGGAATTACAGATGCACTTTGGGAGAAAAGAAAAAGTTGACAAATTAGTGTACCAAACTGTCTCTTCTTTACTGCAGCTTCTCAAAAAACATGAATATTTTTCTATAAAAACAAACACTTTTTTCCAAGTTTATATGAAAAAATGAAACAAGAAATTACAGAATATCCTCAATATTGGTGTCAAAAGGAACATTCTTACTCTATACAGAAGGGTGTTTTGTCTGTTTTCTTTAAAAATATCGTAATTTCTATGTTAATCTAAGCCAGTATGTCTTCATTCTGTTTCCTAGGATGTTTGTCACAGTCATTGAACAGAATCAAATACCTTGTCATTTGGTCAGCTCCACAGAGCAGTCTGGAGACACATTAAATGTATTTATATCTTCATTTCTTTATATGTTTCCCAGAAACCTTGGCATAAAAGAAGAGGAATTTGACATTTACAAAATGAGTCTTTTATGAACTTGATGGCCTTTTATACATTTCCATTCAGAAAAGATGCTTGAGTTGTAATGGAAAAGTCTTCATGACTGAGTGATCATTATACCATTAAAAGTTATATTTGGTGAAAGAACAGCAGGCTGATGTTTTTCTTTGGTACTGTTCATCTCAGGCAGAGTTTAGAAAAATTCCTTTGAGAAAAATGCAGTACATGCTTTAGAGAACAGAGAATACCTTGGGTGTGTTTTTTTTTCCTTGGAGATGGCATTTTAGAGATATCAGCTTCCTTGTCTCTTTGCAATATGCACAGAAGATGCGCTTATGCCATTGCCCAGAATTACTTAGCCTTATAAACTGTACAGATGCTTCTTTCTGTTCTATTATCAAAAGTCTTGTAGAAAAGTCAAAATGACAGATATAGCACAGTCAGCCATGCTTTCTCAGCATGCAGCTATCTTCTTCACATGTCCTCTGGTTGGTACTTCAGAAGATTTATTTTAGAAGCTGAAGGAAGGAAAAGCAGGTGAAAAGGAGATCATTGTACCAGCACCTTCAATCTTCTCCATGCCTCAAAGAATGCTACCACAGACATGAGCAAGATGCAAACTTTCTCCCCCAGAAAGTTTTATATTAGCAATTAACCTGAGTGCTATAAAATTTTCACTAAGCACACTGATGTTTTTGCAGTATGGCAAGGTGAGCTGTTTGAACCAGAGAGATAACACTACTCTGCATTTCAATGTTTCTAATGAATTGGAAACTTCGGTGCTGATTTCCCTTAACTTCACTGTACTCAAAGGCTTTTCTAAAGCTTAGGGAAGTTACTGCTACCTTCTTAATGCAATATTCCATCCTGAAAGCTCTGGGAAGCTCTGGACTCCTGCCTCCTCAGGCCAGAGATGCAATGTGCCAGAGCACCCTAAAAAAACAGTATAGTTGAAGAAAAGGGGAAGGGGAAATGCATCATGTCCCTCCCTTCTTTTTTTTGCCCTCTGTGTTCTCAGAAAGTACTTTGATATTTCATTTCCTCCATGCTGCCTTACCAGAACGGCCTTTAATTAAAAAAAAAAAAATCTAAAGAAACAGAAAACCAAACCAAAACAAAAAGAAAACAAAAAGAAAAAACCAAAACAAACAAACAAACAAAAACCCAAACAAACAAAAAAACCCACAACAAAGTAAAATCTTACAAAAAAAGACACTTGGCCATGAGATTTGGGAAGAGATTCTATATTTTGAATCTTGGTTAGAGGCAGACGCTGACCAAAATGTCAGAGTACGCTCCCCATTGAAAAGAGCAACAGGACCTAAATATTACTTTGTTCTAGAATTCTTAATCTGATGAACGAGAGATTTTATTTTTTTTTTTGCCACAAGTCCCTAAAACAACAATTGCTCCTAGTTAGTTTCCATATGGATATTATAAAATTATCAAATAACTGCTTATACTGATCATTAGTGCAATTATTTAATAATGAAGTCCTTAATTATTTATTTTAATAAGACAGATTTTAGAGATAAATTTGCTGAAGCATGGGCATACAATATACTGAATATAAAGGACTTTTTTCCGATTTAAAAAATGAAAAGTGATTCACTCATGGAAGTAAGACAATTGTTATTTCCCTTCTGTACCTACTCCTGCAATATCTTACCTGACACAATTGTTTCTGGTGAGTTTGGATAGCCCTTATCCAAACTGAGTCATTTACATCCCAATAAATGGGAAAAATCCATAAGGATGACCTTTTAGGATAAGATATGCAAGAATATTGGGAATAAGAATTTTGTGAGAATGAAAGCTTTGACCAGAAAATAAAGTTATGCTTTGGAAATCCAAAAAATGAAAGTAGAAAATTAGTTGGAAAACATTAATGTGAAGTGTTTACAATAATAAATGGAAAAGTGTTGCTTATTTGTAGAAATAAAAACTAACACATGAAACAAGTGGAGCTGCTATATATAAGGATAGCATGGACTAAAGATAACTGATACATGAGCAAATAGTCAGTAGTATGTTGCTCTCTGTTCTACTCTATGGAAAGAACAGTAAGGGCAAGACTATTAAAATGAAAGAATAGATACAGAAACTGCATATTCAACAGGAAATAGTTGATCCCAGGGTGGTGGCAAAGTTATTCAAAATGCTATCCGTCCTAGTCTTAAATGGTTCCATGAGATTTGAGAATAGGTTATTTATATTTTCTATATTAAAAGGGAGTAGTGGTATGATTACTGGTGACAACTGATCTGTTAGCTTGATCTCAGCTAATTAAGCACTATGTAAAAACAACAAACAACATCTTGCTGAAAGAAAAGACATAGAAAGAGATGGCTACTGGAGTTTTCTTTGATATGTCTTCTAATTTCCCTGGTTAAATATTTTCACCAATAATATTGGCTCTGTAATCTGGTGCTCCGATGAAATTTGTTGCATACACTTTGCAGTGATTAAAAAACCATAGGAGATATTGAATAATAGATAATAAGAAGGTAAAACTGGATTAGCATGTGGCCCTAAGTACTAGAAATGAGATTAAATTAAATCACAGAAAACAGCAGGTCATGCTTTTATATCATACATCATCACACATACATTATTTCTTTAGTGATGAAATGACAGAAGATCTTGTGTTAACTTGTTAGTCATGGCCTGTCTAATACTACTGACATGATACAGTCTTCAAAAGAAAAAATACTTTTTGGGATCATATCAGAAAAGATATTTCCAGTAGTCAATGCATTGAGAAAGAATGTTTTTTAATACATAAGGCAAAGTTTGGACTTGAGTTTTTGGAAGGAGGTATCTTAGAATGAATCTTTACCCAGTTACCAAGGTGCAGAAGAGGATTTTCTTCTTTCTTAATACTGGATAATGTGCAAGGAAATTACTGGGTCATGTAGAAAGTTGATCAAAATATATGCCATGTCTAATGGCGTTGAGAGTTTAAGCCCTGGTGGGCAGCTGAGCCTCCAGGACTCACTATCAACAGTATTAAAAATAAAAAAAAAAAAAGAAAAGAAGAGCAAAAATGTTGCAGGCAAAAGTGCAAACACTCACAACATTCAAAGTGTCACTACAGACATGAGAAGGTCAAATACTCTCTCAAGGCATCCGGCTTTACAGTCCAAAGATAACATATTCAAATGAGACAAAGGTCAGAATGTTTCATTCAACCCTATGGCTCTGTTTTATCCTTTTAAGGTAACAGAAGCTTCATTTGGTTTTGATTTTGCTCACCTATTAATTACCTTCAAGGGACTGCTTTATTAAGGATATGTTCTAGATTAGAATTTTCTGTGCCAGTCAAGTGTTTTGATAGCACAAACACAGTACATGGAAGTAACAGTCATGACTCACTATTAGTTTGTGATTACAGAAGGTGGTGCCATTCCAGTTAGGCAGAAATACAGTGATTATCACCAGATCCTGCAGGTTTGGAGGTCACTCTTCTTTTTTTCTTCATTTATGTCTCCCCCCCACTTCCCTTGCCCTTCTCTCATCATGCATCTTGCTAAATCACAACTACATTATTCATGATAGGTACTGAATCCTCTGATACGGGCATAGCGTTCTATAGCACAAAGACTTCAGTATGACTTTCCCTGTAATAGGATTTTAGCAGGACTTGTTCTGCTCTTGCTTGGATCTTTCTTCTCTATGGGAGTTCTGTGTGCTGCTACCACCAACCAAGAGGTCAGTCTCTTTCTGCCTCCTCAGAATATGTCCAGATAGCTACTCAAAGTACAAGCCCACAGATTAAGGTCCTGCAGGCTGATGTGCTATAGTAGGTCTAGACTGCAAGGTCATTAGATCACATTACTAAAGGAGGAAGTGAAGGATGCAGACACTGACATTCTGTTCCCTGCCCTGCACTCTCACATATCTAGCTGTTGGAGCAGTGAAGCATTAGTATACACCTTAGCTCTGTGACAGTGCTTTGTCAGTTTCTCTTCAACATTACTTATTCATCACCCCCAGGAGCTAAATAAATAAATGGCTGGGGGATCCCACATGTCAGGTCATAATTATGAGGCAGGCAGCAGCAAGAACTGCAGCAAAATTAAGCAAGTATTCCTAGTTCACATCCTTAATGAGGATCATTTGGTGTATGTTACAGCTATTTTGTAACTCCTTCCAAAACTATCCTAGCAGCACATAAGCACAATTCAACAATTCCTGGGTTAGCAGTCAGGTGGTAGCTCCAGTAGAAGAACAATTTCATCAGAGTATAGCTGCATGCACACAAATTATCTTTGCTAGGATGCAGGTGCTGTGGCATTATGTCTGTGCTTCTCTTGATCTGATCTGATGTGATCTGATCTGGTAGCTCTGCAGATCCAGGCACTGTACCCTGTAATTGTATCAGCTCCATTAGCTTCAGCTTAGCAGGGTCCTAGCCCTGCTGTGTTGTGCAGTATAGATAGTTCTCTAGCTTGTAAAGAGTAGAGTTTCTCCTTGGAAACCCTGCCAACACCACAAGCTGCTTTTCAAGCCAGTTATCTTTCTTAAGATGTCTAAACTGAAAAAGGAGTTCCTCTGGACTGCTGAGAAATGGTACATAGAGTTACTTTTTTGTTTGTTTCAAAAAGACATATTTTTCAAATTCAGTACCAAAGGAGTAATCTGAACTAAGTTGATTTCGTATTCTTCATTACTTTGTCAAATATTAAAAAAACTATAATGAAACTCAGAGGAGTGAATATAAAATAAATTAGGTTATTATAATGAAATGTGAGAATTTGATCAGACTGTTTAAATCATGATACCTTAGAAAATTTAGGGTAAAGAAGGGACCCAGTAAGGGAGATACTTTGTTTAGTAACAGTCCTTTTTGCTGTTACTAACTGTCATTGAGACTGGTATACATATTGTAACAAAAGATATGACAGGGAAAGTCAAATTTCCAGACTGGAATTAATGTTCCGAGTGCGGTCTTCTGAAATTACAGGTAATGAGGTTATAAACAATCCCTTTTACCAGAAGCAGGGTTGCACACAAGACATATCACTTTTTCAGGTGACAGTAGTGGGGCATCACAGGATTGCAATTAGAATTCCTAACCAGTGAAATGCATTAATGTTTCAGACAGCAAGGCTGAAAGCTATCTGTCCTGCAGATATCTGCAGTGAGTTTTAATTTTTTTTTTCACTATGACTATCTATTTCTGCTCACTAATAGATCCCTGCATGATAACACATATCTCTCATTCCCCCATCTCAGATGCAAAGCAAGTAGATCCGAGGGAAGAAATTTAAAGAAGAGAAATAGAAAATTAGAAATTAGAAGGCTAGAAAAGGAGATGGACAGCAGGACAAGTGGTCAAGAAGTCTCAGGAGGAATTAAGAGAATAGAAAAGATAAGACACACACTAGTTGAGAAAGATATGCATGTAAGGGAATGATTTAAGAGTGTGCAGAGATGAATGCCAAAACTGGTACTATTTGTTCTGTCTCAAAGTACTTGGTTTTGCAGCTTAAACATAGGGATTGGCTGTTGAGGGGAATACCCTATAACTCTGTTATTAAAATAAAATAAAGGGGAACATTATTATCCAAGAGGATAGATTTGAATGTCCAGCATTGGGATTTTCAGCTAATTTCCTCTGTAGCTTGGGACTGATGGTCTTTCTTGTACCTATTTCCTTTGTGTCTTAAGTACCCTCACTGTTTTTCAGAAGGTACTATGTTGCACTGCAGAGACAGCTGACGTTATGTGGAGAAATCAATCTCTAGTCAAAACACACTGAAAGTTTAACAGAACAATTACAATTAATTGAAAACATGCAAAATAATTTTAGAAACTTCAAGATCAGGTTTAGGAGTGTTTGGCTCCAGGTTTCTTGATTGCAGTTGCCTTTTTCAGCATATATCTGAAATTTAAAGTAAATATGAAAATCAGACATCTCAGTGCCACTTCTCTTCCTTGGCCTTGTTCTCTCTTTTCTCTTCATTTTCTGCCATTCTGTATTCAGAGTGCTCAGCTTTCTTCATGAGTATCTCATGAGTGCTGCATGTGGAGATGAAGGACTTGCACAACTGCAAGATGCAGAATGTCAGGCCAGTACTGCCAAACTTTGTTGGATGCTTTTTGGAACAAGAAGATTTCATCATGACACAGCTATTTTTTTCTTTTAGAGGAAAAAAAAAACTTGCAAAGAGCAGCAACATAAAACCCCATGACTCAAAGTGTCAAGTTTAAAAAAAAAGTAAAGGTGTTCCACTGGCTAAGATGGAAAGACTTTTCAGCAAAAAAGAGCCCATTCAGGTCAGCATCAAATCATCCTGTTCCACTTTTGTGCTTTGTTTTATGATTAATTTTATTTACACACACAGCATTTGAAGTTGAAATAACTGGGTCAGGAGACCAGATTTTCAAGGCTGGGATTGCAATGAATACTTCACTATCCATGAGGAAATAAAAGGCCAGTAGAGTGTCTGGCGTGCCTTTTTCCCATGAAATAAATAACGCATTCTCCTTTCCCCACAAGAGAGTATTTCAGAGGCCCAGTAGTCAGTCAGCACAAGGGCTGAGCAGCCACCACTGTAGTGGGAGAAAGGCTTTAGAAGGACAACTATGACAGAAAAAGCCTAATGCCTCTCCAATGCAGTGAGGCATAGCTGTCATAACCTCTGAAACCTCCTGCCTGATGGTTTCTCTGAGGTTAGTGAGTGTCATTATTCTGACACTACAGATACCTCTCAAGGGCTTGATTTTCTGTTATCTTAGAGGTTATTTGTAATCACAGATGTGAAAGTTAGTGGCAGGAATCAGGAGAGCAGAATTTTTTTCTCCTCTGGGCCCACTTTTCCACCATCCAAGTGACTAAACAGTGTATAGCAAAGTAACAATCCTCTCTCCAAGAACTCAAATTAAATTCTTCCAAGGTATTGTCACATTTTCACCTTTTTTTTTGGAAACACAGCTTAGAACCTGGCAATACTGAAAATACTGGGAAGAGGAGATGAGAGAACAGAGTGAATACACAAACAGCTCCTTTCTATTTTCTTTTACAATATCACAGCCAAAGATGTAAAAGAGGGAAGCAATCAGTGAGATTTGGTTTATAGGATCACAATTCTTCATTGTGATTTGCAAGAACTCAAAAGAACTGAAGTGCTTAAGGAATCTGAAACGACAAAGAGAAATTAAAGTGCAATGCTGAATCTGGAAGTGACTTAACAGTATCTGGAAAAATAAAGTCTTTGATATAAGCATCTAGAAAAAAAAAAAAAAGCCAACATCCCAAAAAGATGCCATGATGTTTTTTTGTATTTTTGTTTTGTGTTTTTTTTTTTTTTTAACATGGTACATCTCTTTGGATAAAAAAATAACGTTCTCAGAGGGAGTTTTTGTAACAGATTCACTTATCTTGACTAGATGCTTACCAGACTGGAAATCTGCTTTTTTTTTTTTTTTTTTTTTTTTTTTTTTTTTTAACATCAATTTAAGCTAAGAAACAAGCAGAAAAAAAGTTGACTCTCAGGTAAACTAAAAATCTGACTATAAACACTACCACCTAGTTTTGAAAGGCACAATGCAAGGCAGGTATACTTCAGAGCCTTAAGGAAACTTAATTGATTTCCAAGTCACATAAAACTCTTCCATCACAAGAAAGTCTTGAATGTCTGTAATCTTGGTTATTGTTTTGTTGGGATTTGGAAAAGGGTTTTTGTTGTTATTGATAAAACTTCTTGCTTTGATGAAAATTAAATGAGAAATGCTAATCACATTTCATCAGGTCATATATCCAGCTGTTTATCTAAATTAATTGCTGTTCCAAGTACAGGACTAGCTTCAAGAGAGCAAGACAAGACCAGTTTTGGAAAAGATTTTTTTTCCTTTTTTTCCATAATGCTTAAGGACCAGTATGTTTCTCTTGGAGCAGTGAAGGAATAATTCCTTCTCTTAGAGTAGATGAAGACCAAAAGCCGGATCTGTACTTCAAGGAAAATGGAGGACCATGATTTTTTTTTTGTCCAAAATACCACAGAATTTTCAGTTTTCAGAATCATCTTTCTGACCCTGTGCCTGACTACTGGAGTGTCAGTTGTGCTGCTGCATGGAGGACCATCACATACAACCAGTAGAGTTAACTTCAATCCATTAAGTTAAGCTTCCTTTCTTTAACATAGAAGGGAGCGATGGGAGTTTCTCATGTGATGAGAGGGCAGAGCACCAGAAGTAGAGGGCATCTGTAGAAAAGGAAAAAGACTCTCCTGGTGTTTTCTAACTCAGGTACCTCCTTTTACCATGCCCTCAAATTCTGTCAAATGCAAGAAAATGTAGGCATGCTGACAGATTAAATGCAGTCCTACACCTGGAGCTGCCTGGGCAGAAGAAGCCCACCCAGAGTTAGGCTAAGACAATGTAAAAGTTTGTCTAAACTTTCCTTTGGTTATGTCTATGTCAATCTGATTGGATGGGGTTGTTCTTTGACCCTATTCTTCTCAGCACTCAGGCATTAATGTGCAATAAGCACACAGTTAGACCAGCAAAAGTGTTATCAGGCTGCAAACAGCCTGTTTACAAGGAATGTTGAGTAAGGGTGGAACTGTGCAATCCTGTTCCAGATAAACAGAAGTTTTGCAGCTGTTGGGCACACATCTCCCAGATTAAAAAAAAAAAAAAAAAAAAAAAAAAAAAAAAAAAAAAAAAAGGCAAACAAAGTGCTAAATTGTGTAATAATGAAGGTGAGATGTTGATATTTCATGTAAAGGAAGGAAGCCAAGAGAGAAGGGTATGACCATGCATAAATTGTAAGGTCAAACTCACATCAAAAATCCTTTCCTTCCTCCTTTCCTCTCTTTCTCCCTCTCCCTCCCTCCTTCCCTTTCCCTCTCTCTCAAAAATCCTTCCCTCCCTCCCTCCCTCCCTCCCTCCCTTCCTTCCTCTGTTTCTTTCTTTTTTCCTTTTCTCCCTTTCTGCCCTTTTTTTCCTTTTCTCTCCTTTTCTAATTACATCAACCTCTGCTTTTTATACATTTCTTAATTCCCTTAATACCCTTGTTGTGTGGCTTTGCAAAAGCATGGAAAATTAAACATATTCTTTGCTTTAATGTGTAGGATCAGTTGAATTTCTCTGTATTATACAGACCTTTACTCTGGACACTGCTGGATACTGCTCAAACAGAGAATGCAAACATTTTCAACATCAGGTTTACAAATATTAAATTTCCAGTTTTTCTTTTCTCATGATTGTGAGCAGAAAAGATTAATGATATCAAAGGAAATGCAGCAAAGGAGGATGGTAATAAGATGAGGGAAGAGAGGGTTTCTCCAGCACATGGAAGGTAAGGAGGAAAAGGAGAAGACAGCATTGACACATATTTTCTAACCAGCATAGCTGGTTCCGTACTAATTATTTTCAGACTAATTTGTTCTGATTTCTTCTGCATCTGTGAGAGTGCATCTATTTTTGTGGCAGCCTTGGCAGTGGTATTTACCAAATCCCTATTTGTAAGTCTGTGTGGTTTGCAACACATGCTTTTAATTCCATGGAAGCAGCATGATCTAGAGAACTGCAGATGTTATTTTGTGTCACCTACCAGGAGGAAACGCTAGGAAGGCTCTCACTCCTCTTTGTAGGAAATGAGGAAAGAAACTGTAACAGAAGCCTCTGCTGTAATCAGCTCCCTAGGATTTCTAAGTGTAGACAAGAATTATGCAGTGGTGTGCTCTGAACTGTTAAATGCCATGATGATCCTGAGCAAGAGTGAGACATTCTAAGGTGGTCATTTGTACTTCACATGTGCCCTGAAGTTTGACAGTGAATCTCTTTGTAGTAGTTTCTTTTAAGAAGGGCCTATGCTGTTCACAAGCAACAAGTGGGGCGAGGGATATGTTCTGCTGTTCCACTCTTGCAAGAGATAGACAGAACAGTGAATGTGTTTTGCAAGTTTTGGTATTTCAGGCTCAGTTTGCAGGAAGCTGGATATGGAGGCTTTCCCTTGGCTTACATTCATGCAGTCTTTCCTAACAGCAGTCACAGCACGAGTCCTGACTATGTTCCAGCTCCACGTGAGGACAGGATCAGGTCTTCCGCTTTGCCCTGGTTTCTGTTCAGGCATGGGGCCCAAAGTTTCAGAAAGCTGTTGAGTAACTCTTGATGGATGACTTGTTTCTACAATGAGGCAGCTGTGATTCAGTGTGGCAGAGGTATCCAGCTCACAGCTTGAACTCTCTCTTGAGACTTTTAAGTCATTATTATTTTATTAGTAACATATCTCTAAAACTTTGTTCAGTGCTTATTTGAAGCATGAATAACACTGGAAGTAGTCCAGTACTTTGCATTTTTATATTGTTTTGGCATACGCTCCCAGAGGATATGGACAGGACTCTGCCCTTCAATTGCCCATGTGGGTTTAACACCCCTTGGCAGGCACACAGACCTTTACAAACAGTACAGTGCAGAGCCTTTTGGGGAAAGTTAGCTAATACCTGCATGTGTATGAGTGCTGGGAGAGACCCACCCCTAAGGAATAAAGTATGAATTCAGCAAAATCTTGAAACAATAAGCAGGTAAATAAAACAGGGCTAATCTAGGACCCCTGGAAGTCAGAAAAGAAGACAGCAGCAGAAGAGCAGGAAATGTCTTTCTTTGGAATTTGTACTAAATAATTACCTTGTGCCAAAGACCAGTGAATGTCTTCATGATGTCTAGAAGACAACTGAAACACCAGAGGCAAGAGTTTGCTTTGCCTAAATGTTTTGAGCCTCACTAGAGTGGTCTCTGCAGCTAGAAGCAGAGAGGCGTTATCTTGCCAGGATAGAATGTCACACCCAACTTTGGTTACAACACAGGGGTGTGACACCACACAGCATCTTGGGAGTAGATACACAAACCTCAAACCCTTCATTATTTTCTGACTACTAGTCCTTTGGATAGCTGCTGAAAAAAGCAAAGAAATCAAACCTCCAGCTGCTGTCTCAGGTGCTTACTCTTCGTGACCTGTGACACAGCATGACACAAAATTACATGACATGACATGACAGTGCCCCGATGAAGTGAAACGAAATCATCTCTTATGCAGGTGCTCTTATTTCATTACACTTATTTCATGGCTTCATTTAATGCTGCGCAAGTGTTTCTGAAAACCAGCAGTAGATATTCCTGAGAGTAAAAGTTTGCCTTTGGAGGTATAAAAGCTAATTTTATGCTGGTTTAATGAAACATGCCTACAATTGTACAACCTGAAAACTGAAAAAACAAAAGGCTTCAAGTATGCAAAGACAATTAATTTCTAAACTTTCCACATATGCTGAGCATCACCATATTCAACTAGACTGCAGATTCTGATGAAGCAAGCAATATTTTTTTTTCTCTTGATGAGTTTATAACAAATTTTTTATCTTTATTCATTGCACATCTAATTAAACCTCTTTTGCAACTAAGAAGTTCACTGAATTGAACAATTATTACATTTAATATGAAGCTAAAGTGCCTTTGTATTACAACTGTCATTATCACTTGCTCTTCAAATAAATCCAGAAAATCCTTTAATTACAGTTTTTCTATTTCTACAGGGAGAAGTGACGCTTCATAAAGCTACTGTAAATGTCAACATCAAACTTGTTTCTGCACCTTTTGAAAATTGTAATTTGAACCAATATTTTGTCTACTGTTTTGGTCTGTGTATATGTTACCTCGACATCACCCTGGTGGACATGGCTTCAGACTGGATATTTAGCCACATTGTAGATCGGTCAAGTCTGTATTTCTTTTCAAATGGCTTAAGCTTTGGGGGGAAAAAAATAGCAATATGGTATTAAGTTTTCCTGTTAGTCTTTAGACTTTATTCAGTTTAAAGACTGAATAAAGTCTAAAGTCTAGAGTGAATTGGACAGCAGAAGGGGTTTTGCTACAGAGCAAAGATTTATGTATAACCTGACTAAACAATTGAACCTGTACCAGCACTCATAATTTTGTCTGGAAATAATGGCTGACACAAGCAATAGTTACTCAAACATCAACAAGTAATGCACAGGTCAAACACTAAAGGATAAGACTGTGCAGAGAATTGCTAATGTGTTTTCAATCGGTAGTTGCAAATGAAATACCCCTGACACAGCAGTTTTGTAATGGAAAACAAAATTCTTTTAGAATGGAAATGTGATGATACAGTAGCACGGTTTATAAAATTGTGAGTTTTACGCTTAACAACTCCACAGTTCTAAGTCTGAGAGCAATAAAAGTCATTTAGGGGATCACATGTCTTTTGGTAGAATAGCTGACATGATTCAAGGAAGGTGATCCAGGGAAAATTTGGGCACCCTGCCAAGCATTCCTTTCAGGTATAAAGTACGTTCAGAACAAGTGGCTCCAGCTCAGCTTGTCAATGAGCAACCCTGCTGTGCAGACCCTCACCTGCAGATGGACATCAGAATACTGGACTTTTCATCATGAGCCCCTTGTCTGTGAAACACTGAGAGCGTGGGAAAATCTATATAAGGCAGGAAAACTTAAATATTGCTTTCTTATGAATGGTAAGATCCCATTAGGCCTCATTTAGTCACTGTGCCTATCTTCTGACAAGGTTGCACAGATTTTATTTGAGACTGGTGCTGACTAGAGGAGTTGTTTCCACCACAAATTTTCCCCAACCAATGATATTCATGATTTCCATCCTCTGGCAGCCTTGGTGGGATACCTATCTCGCGTGCATGTCCTTCAATGCACGCATTTCCCTTGAAGGCAGCCAGCAGTCAGAGCTCCGGCTCCACACCTGGCTTTTGGAGGGCTGAGGTGAGGGTGGGGAAAAGCAGAGAGCAAAGGCTGTCAGTGCAGGTTTTGCCCTTGCTGCTGAGGGACATGGGGCTGAGGGACATGAGTCACCAAAAAATATGGTTTTGCATTCCTGGAGGAGTTTAGGGAAGTGAAACTGACAAAGATGGGGACAGGCCTTTGAGGGGAAACTGTGAGCGGCTGAGGCCACTTGGTCTGACCAGCCTGGGGGAGATTGAAGGGAGAGCTCATCATCTTCCATGTCAGGGGAGAGAGGGAAGCAGGGTTGACACTGACCTCTTCTCCGGTGACCAGTGACAGACCTTGAGGGAATGGCATTAAACTGTGTCAGTGGAGGCTTAGGCTGGATATTAGGGAAAGGTTCTTCACCCAGAGGGTGGTTGGGCCATGGAACAGGCTCCCCAGGTAAGTGGTCATGGCACCAAGCCTGTCTGAATTCTAGAGGCAATACTCTTGGGCACATGGGGTGACTATTGGGGATGATCCTATGCAGTGCAAAGAGTTAGACTCGATGATCCTTGTGGGTCCCTTTCAACTGAGGATATTCCGTGATTCTGTGAATTGCCCGAGACCGCTGCCCCGGGAGTACACAGCGGTGCCGAGGGACCTTGCGGGAAACCTCTATCCTTCCCTCAGCCCGCTCTCCTGAGGGGAGCGAACTACAACTCCCGGCGTGCAGCACTGCACCCGCCGCCGGCCGCCGCTCCGATTGGCTGCCTCCCCCCGCCCTCCCCGCGTGACGGCGCGGGGCTGGCGGCGGCGCCCCCCGCGCGCTGGGGCAGGGGAGCCGCATGGCGGCGGCGGCGGCGTGGGGGCGGCTCCTGCGGGGGGCGCGCGGGGCGGCCTCGCGCCGCGCCTGCAGCAGCGGGGCGCGCGCCAGGGCCGCCTCGGCCGCCGCGCAGGTGAGGCGGGCCCGGGGGTCCGGCCCGGGGGGCCGCGGTGCGGGCAGGGTTCGCGGGCGGGGGCGCGGGGGAGGTGAGCTGTGCCGTGCCGTGCCGCCGGAGGTCGCGTTTGGGAGTTTGAGTGCCGGGCAGGTGCCTCGTCCCTAGGAAGATGTGTTTCGTGGAGGGGCGCGCTGGTAACCGCGGCAGCGCCCGGCGGGGTAACCAGGGGCTTGGGCGCCGCGGGCGGAGGCTGCCGGCGCGTTCCCGAGAAATGCAACCTGCCCATAGAATTTTGCAATGTATCCCGGACCGACCGGTGGTTTGTGCGATGAACATGACCTGATTGTGTATGGGGGGAGGGAAGAGTCAACAAAACATGTAGTAATACATAATGGTCTGTATGCTTCATTTGTTGAAATGTCACTCATACTTTGGAAGTACGAGGGACACCCGGTCTCATGGACCGAGCCGGTCCTGTGCATCTGCCCAGCCAAAGGAGAGATTACACAACTCTCTTTGGTCAACCTGGGTCAAAACCCGAGTGGTTTGGCAGCTTTCGGTGGTTGTGCTCCGATGGTCGTGCGAACTTCGCACTGAACCTGTTTGTTCTGGTAGTGGCGTGAAGTCAACTCAGGAGTTGCCATGATACAGCTTCTCCCGGTTTTACTTTTCGTGCTTCGGGTGGATTCAGTCTCTTGGTGTCTCTTGTTTTTCAGAAGAAAAAGCTACACGGAAAGGCAAGGTCCTGTAACTGTCTAGCAAAAATAGGGCATGGCGCGCAGAGCAATCCCAGCTGGAACATGATTTATTGAGTTACTTGCAATTGCATGGCTGGCTTTAACAAACAGAAAATCAGTTAAAGCTACTAGTGACAGACTCCACGTCGCCAGAATTGAATGCATTCACTACCACTTACTTATTTACAGGAAACCAAATGGACTCGTGCGCTGCTTTATTGAATGCTTACTTGACTCCAAAAACTAGAAAGGTTATTGAATTTGTTTTGTTTGGTTCTTTTCCTAGGCTATAAACATTTTTATAAATTCTGATCAGAATTACTTTTCACTACTTTCTTTACATCAGGTAGCTGTACCAAACATTCAGGAATAGTTTTGAAGGAGCTTGATTACAACAACCATCTGAAAGCCCTACCTCCCTTAGGGGCAAAAAGCCAGGGTAGCTGGAAGAATGGGCTGGGGGATATGCATTTGTGTCATAGTAAATATTAGAAGTGTGTCAGGACACTGGCTCATATCCTGCAGGGCTTGAGAAGCAAGCTAGTGTAAAAAACAAAGGCACTGCAGACTTAGCAACTATACAGTGATAATACACTCATTGCTCCTTTCTGTTCTCAGTTTCTCCTGGGATTCATCTGTAGAGAGAAGTAATTAGCGTTACAGCCATAGAGGACAGTGAAATATGCTTTCAAATGAGAGAATATTCAAACATTCGGAACAGTTGCGAATACTGCTTGACTGTTTTCTGTGCTGGAGCTGCAAGTATTCATGGGTTCTGTTTAATTTCCTGAGGTTTTGGGGAGGAGGTGTGTGCAAAGGGGAGAAGAGAGCAGTAGACTATATTTCAGTCCCTTTTAAAATGGTCATTCCAGCTGTGGAAGGAAGAACTCTGTAACTCAGGCAGTTCAAGAGACAATTGGGAGGCTGTGTCCGAGGCCATCCATTTGAAGTCTTTTGGTTGGGTTGCAAATAGTGGGGTCAGTACAGCTGTTGTACTACTGGTGTGTGGCAAACAATTTACTTGTTTGGATCTTGATCTTTGAGATACAGTTGTTAGTCTCAGAGGTGTGCACAGAGTGGAGTTCCTTATGCTAAGACTAGAACAAGACATGAAGCTACAGGCAGTCTGAAAGCAGCATTTTCACAGTTGTTCTGTTGTGTGCAAGCGTTTCTTTGAATTTTTCTTGACTAGTTCACAGTTAACGAAGTTTGGTGCCATTCTGCTATCTTGTACCCGTGATAATATATGTCCAGATTCTATTCTGAACTAAAATGATCAGATAGGATGACCTATTTCAACTACAAAACTGGAAATCAGCATATTTTTTTAAAATTCTGCTCTAGATGTATCATGTTCAGTAAGGGTCTTGATACAAAGTTTCACTTCATCTGCTCTTGTAGATCCTGTAATCCAGACATAACCACCTGAAAATTTATGTGGCCACAATGGAGCCTTCAGTGCTGGGATAAAGTGGAGAGTCCAGCTTGCCCAGAAAGACCTCACATGGCCCTAATTCTTGGCCAGTCGTGTCTGAAACGCCCTGTGTGCTGTTGCTCTGTTTTGTGGGTAGCCAGTGGCAGTCCCTGGGCAGTGCTCTCCGTGCCAGTACCCACAAGCGTAGCCTGCTGTTTGGGGTCAGCTGTTGGGCAGCAGCTGCTGAGCCCTCACAAAAACATTTGTCTTGGACATCTCAGCTCAGACCTCATTCTGGCACTTGGCCTACTTAGACCCATTTCAGCCTCTGCGGTTGTCTGATTTCCAGGTTGAACCAAGGACATTATGTCACCACTTCCCTACAGACTAAGATGCTAAAGGTGAGGCTTGAAAGAGAAGAGCTCTTGCTGAGCTGTGTCTGTGACACTGCAGCAGTGTTAGGTGCTACACTGGGACAGCAGTGCTGTGCACAAACGCAGCAGGATTGCAGGAGCTTGAAGAGCCAGTGGATACAGGAGCAGCACTAACAGTGTCATGGGTACACAGGTTGTGGTAATCCCTGAGGCCTGTGCAGAAGTCTTTGCAAGCTTTATAGTGCACAAATATCACTGGGGATGAAGTGAAGGTGGAAGAGTAGAGCAAGGATAGTACTTGATCTTCAGCTTGATTAGTAGGTAAGAATTCTGTTGTCTGCCCCCTTGTGTTTAACTGAGCCTTTCTAGCATCTGTCAGTTTGTGGTGTTCCTGGTAGTTATTGATACCTCTGCTGACAGCTTCCAATTTTGCTGCATTGTTAAAATAGTTCTCCTGGAAATCACAGGTGACTTGTCAGGTCTGAAGGGTTGACAGCTTGTCAAAATATAGCTGCTGGGTGCAGTCATCTAAACTCTCATTCTTTCAGTACTAGTATAGAACATGGGATTGACAGCCCAGAGAATGAACCCGTTTTTTTCATGGATCAGATAAAGCACACTGTGTGACAGGGCATACTCCTCCCATGTGCAGAAGTGTCTCCTGTCAACTATGGAGAGAAGGGAATGGGGACTTACAGACATCCCTTTTGAGTGAAAAAGTTACCTAACTGGGCATTGATATGTTAAAATACCAGCAACCATCTACCTTTTCCTACTTCAGGAAACTGAATAACCTTTTTCCTGTAGCCTGGAAACTGCAGCAGGCTTTTTCTTTCTTCCTGCTCCAATAGCTCTCACAAAGGCTGCAAGTGATGAGGTTCAACCTCAACCTATTCTTACCCTTTGGAGAATCCTACTTACACAACAACCCAAGGGAATGTTTCATCCTTGTCCTGAGTTACCAGGAAGGCAGCTGAGTTTTCATCTCTGGTAATTGGCCTTTTCTGTGGTGTTGATAAAAATATGAGCTGGTGCTGGGTGCAGTAGCAGTTTTGATAGCACAGGATCCACCTATGCTGGAGTTCAAGCTGATGGGTATCTCCTAATTCCTCTGTGCTGAAATCTAATTGGTCAGAAACTGAATAGCTTAAAAATTCCATCTCCTCTCCTTCTCCCTCCCAGACAAACCCATTTCTATACACAGCAAGAAAAGGATGGAAATAAGTTCTAGCAGCTGTGTAAAACATTTTTCTTTCCCCTGTTCTAAAACCCACTACTTCGCAGCAAGAGTTAGTTATTTCCAATAGAAACTTTTAAATTTCTTGAGACCAGTCTTTGCTCACTGCCTGTTCTTTTAATGCTGCTTCTTTACAGTTCACTTTAGAGTAATTAATAAAGGGCAGTGTTATTCCTCTTACTTTAGCTACCTTACCTATAGCAGCCATGCAGATGGATGATAGACCAGCTACAGAACTGGTCTCCTGTGTCCCACTCCGGTGAGGGCTCTTTCCTGAAAACAGGAAATTATTTTAAGCATTTTATTGTCTTTGAAAGTATGCAGTTTTGTCTTTCATTGCATAAAAGTATTAAAGTGTCCCTCATTTGCCCCTGCCTTTCTTCCAGGGAGGACAACTTTTCCCTTCTTTCCCTGCCTGTAATGCACACTCTAAAACTGGGAGGTGGGAGGTTTGTACTGTTCTGTCTTCAAGTGGAGTGGTAAGGAAGCCCAATCCTGAAAAAGATGAAAAAAGCATTGGTGGGAAAGAAACAGGAGAGGAGGTCTCCCACAAGAGGGGCTCAGATAGTTTTAATAAACCTGGGAGTGCTTTCCCTCTCAAATGTGAATACCTTTCCAAAATAATAGAAGGAGAACATCAGATATCCAGCCAGGCCAGAAAGCAGCATAGTTTTCAAGAAAAAAACCACTTTTTTTTGTGTTGAGTTTTTCTGAGTTTGGGAGATTTAAAATATCCTTAGATTTAGTCTGTTCAGGGTTGAATTTTCTGACTGAGGAAGATGAAGAAATTAAGTCTTGATATTTACCTGGCTTGTATTTGGAGAAACACTTACTTACAGTAAGTGGAACAGAGCCAGCATTTCTATGAAAACAAGGGATTCCCAGCTTAGGATTTTTTTGGTAACCTAAAGCTGGGCAGAGCTCTACTGCTACCCACACACCCCTAGGCTGGAGCATTTTTCTGGGGAGTTTAAAAACCAGATGACTTGTTCCAAATGCTGCAGGAAGGGGAGGTGAAGTGTGTGAGCAGTGGGTGTGGCTGCAGAGTGGTTGCCAGTTACACTTCTGATGCTGTCAGGAAGGGAAGGGCAGGTCTTGGCAGGGCTGGCCTTGTGCCCCATTCACCTCTGCTGTTGCAGCCCCTGAAACTAAAAGGCATTGCTTTCTTCCGGCAGAAAAGCAATTCCGTGGAAACTACTACTGCAGTTTTATCAGGGGTAAACAGATGTTTTCTGGGCTTTGAAACAGCCACATTGTATCTCCCTTGTCTACTCTAGCTCCTCACTGCTATGGATATTCTTAGAGTAAGGTCTTCTTATCTTACCACAAAGCTGTTTGGATCAAGTATAGTGATTGTTTAAAGGTTAGAGGAAAGATTGTGCTGCCAAGAATGACTACTCCTGCTTGTAAGTTTAGCAGGAGCCTGGTGTTAGCACAGCTGGAAAAAAAATTGCTGCGGCTGCTGGTGGCTGAAGTTGGGTCTCTCCCCAGATAACCTTTGCTGACTGGCTGATTTGATCACTGAGGGTCCTCTATGGCTTCCACTCACCCACAAATATTTCTTACAAATGTTTTCATAATAAAATGTTTTGAGGAAGCGTACCTGGGTGGTTCAACATTTTAGCTGGCCATTTCTAGATTTCTTGCAAGGGCTGTAGGGAAATCCTGTGCAGGATTAGCTCCTTTGGTTACTAGTGATAACCAGAGCCAAAGAGCTGATGGCTGTGGCTATGTGTGTTCCTGCCCGGTCCCTTGGCATCATCCCATACATTCTGATTTTGGTATGTCTGGAGATTTCATGACTGTTTTTCACTGGATGTGAGTCATGACTTTAGCTTAGGTAAGCAGTTTAAATAACCCACTAATGTGTCATTTTGTTTGGTTCCTAATTCTGCATCTTAAATTTATGTCACAACTTTATTTAATCCTTTGACTGCTGCAGCCTATCGAGACTAGTCAGCACAATTTTAACTTGAGGCACAGTTCTGCAGCTGGTTCACACATGCACACACACACACACAAACTTTGTGAACACCATGTATACAGGAAATGGTTTTGTATGTGCCTTCTCACTAGATGCAAAAGTCACTGACATGTCCCTTTTCACTAGATATGAAATTCATTGATGGTTAAATGTCTGTATGTTGTTTACTAATGAGGACTCAGTGAAGGTGGTTCCCTTAATTATTTTGTTTTCTCTGGTTTATTTAGTGATGTTAGGCAGCTGGCCTTATTCATAACTTACCAAATTGACCTCCTATAAAATGTTACTTTAACTCTGATGTAGTAGGTGAAAATACTTAGCAGAGTTTGAATTATGTTGGTTTTGGATGTTTGTATGTAGTGCCTGAAACAAGTATCCACCAGCTGATAAAGGCATGTTGGTAAACTCTTGCTTTTCTGCAGTACTGTGATAAGAGTTTATTTAGTTACTGTAAGTTTCACTTGAGGTACCAAAATATTTTCCAAAGGTAGCAGAGTGGTTTCATCTGTGCTTTACAGGTATAGAAAAAGAGAGCTATAACATTGTAATTGGAGAGTCATGGGCTAAAGGCAGTAAGACTCCCTGCATTTAGACCTTGCTATAATTAACCTTTCTGGCATTGATGGTACTGATATTTTTAAGTTACTTGGTATAAACTGAACTGTATTTGTTTGCAGCTACTATTTGGCATATTTGATATGTAATGTGGTCATAGAAGCCTAGAATGTTTTGGGTTGGAAGGGGCCTTTAAGATCATCTAGTTCCAACCCCTTCCCTTGGGATGCCTTGCACTAGACCAGCTTGCTCAAAGCCCATCCAGCACTTCCAGGGATGGGTATCCACAGCTTCTCTGGGAAGCCTTTTCCAGTGCCTCACCACCCTGACAGTAAAGAATTTCTTCCTAATATCTAAATCTACTATTTTTCAATTTTTTGTTCTATCACTACATACCCTTGTAAGAAGTCCCCTTTAGATACTGGAAAGTGATAATGTCTCCCCAAAGCCATCTCCTCCTCAGGCTGAACAGATCCAGTTCTCTCAGCCTGTTTTCTTAGGAGAGGAGCTCAGCCATCTGAGCAGCTTTGTGGCCTCATCTGGTCTTGCTCCAGCAGCTCCTCATCTTCTTATGCCCTCATTCTAGAGGGCAAATACTCATACCTCCTAAAAATCATGCTGTTCTAGAATGTATTGCATTATGCTTTAAAAAAACCCCAAAATTTTAAGTAGAAATCACTTGTAATATTCATTTCATGACAGTTAATAAAGACATTTTTAAAATTCTGATCATTTTTATTCAGTTTGAACAGGTGTTCAAAATCACACACTTCTTTTCAAGTTCCACCATGCTGTGCATTATTTGTCATCTTTTAACTGAGACAAGCCTTTTGGGGTTGTTCTGTTATATGGTTTGAGGCAGGAAGCCTTTGCTGGAAATGAAGACAGGTGTCATGAAACATAATTGTATATAGCAATAATTCGGTTTTGCTGTTAAAAAGATGTTAATATTGCACAAGGGATATAGTAGGAATACAAGCAGAGATGCAGTGTTTCATCAACTTCAGGTTCTCTTGTGCTCAAGTGCAGGAAGGGCCCCTTCTGTATAATTTCATTTACCCAAGGGCTGTAGTGAACGTAGGTGATCCTGGATCATTGATTCTGGGAAGAGACAGGCAGTTGAACAAAACCACCTTCTATTCTGCACAAAAGAAGCCTGAAGCACCTATGGCAAAGACAGGGAAAATTGTAGAAATGGATTAAGTTGTGAAACTTAATAAATGGCCACTTTTGACAATGGTTTTCCTTGGGCAGCTGTCTATGTGAGGAAGAATGGAATAGTAGTTATCAGTTGAGTTCAGAGTTGATATTTATACAGCAAGTTGACAGGGTAACTATTCAAATATTTAACACTTGCTTGTTTTTGTTACAGGACTTACAAAGCTCAGGAAGAGAACGCTTTGTACTAGAACATGCTGCTCCATTCTCTGCTTTTTTGATGGACAGCTTTGGGCGGCAGCACAATTACTTGCGAATTTCATTGACTGAGAAATGCAACCTCAGGTGTAAGTGTCTGCTCTTTCCTTGCACAAAACTGCTCTGCACATATTGCACAAAAGCCAAGGTTTGGGTTAGGGTATTATTACAGTGTTGGCCCTGTGCTGCTTCTTGTCTTCACAAAGTAACAATAAATGACAGACAGGGACTAATTGGGGCTGAGCTACTGGTGGGATGGGAAACCTGGAGCAAGCCTAGGGATCTACCAGAGACAGGTGGAAGTGACAGATCTTTTATCAGACTTGGTGTGGTTTAGATAATGATGCTTGTGTGTTCAAAGTCTCCAAAAGCAGGAGAGCTCATACCTAGGCATTCCCACAATTACATCTGCAAAGTCTGGTGATGTCCCAGTGCTTGCGCCTTGAACTTGTTGTCTCTGTTTGAATGCAGTTTAGATAGAAGTGAGGTCGTCTTTTTCTTCAGAGTGGATGCATTGTAATTTTGAGGCACATCAAATTAGTCTTGGATTTTCCTCTGAAGTAAGCCAGGTAATTGTTAGAAGATTGTAAAATTTTTGCACAGTTAGTGTCATTTGGCATCCATTAAAGACAGCTGCCCGTGGTGCTTTTTGCCCATCAATATTAGATTAATTGTTGCGGGTTATTTTTTGCCTCATGTATTTCTGTAACCTTTGTTTCAGGTCGGTACTGTATGCCTGAGGAAGGTGTTCAGCTGACTCCAAAATCAGAGCTACTAACTGCCCGGGAGATAATCACCTTAGCCAGACTGTTTGTGAAAGAAGGTGTGGACAAGATCCGACTGACAGGTGGAGAGCCACTTATCCGTCCCGATGTGGTGGAGATTGTGGGTGAGTTCCAAATCAGAGCAGAGTGTTTCAGAGTGACTTGGTGTGTGTTGATGCAAGAATTGCTCTTACAGGTATCCACTGACACAGTCTGGCAACTGGAAGAATAACTGCGCATTTTCTGTGGTGTCTTTTCCCAACATTGTGAAATGCAAGGCGCCTTTCAGAAAATTTCCTGTTCTGCTCTGTTGCTTGGATGGAGCTTACGTGTCTTTGTATTATACCAGCTGAACTTAGCATTGTTTTTATGTTCAACATCTACTGCAGTAGCTTGCAATAGTGCAGCCTGACGGTGAAAAATCAAGAACTCATATGATCAGGTCCTCAGTGAGGAGGAACAAGTGAAATGTGCTTACAAACAAAACAAGCTTTCTCTTTGGTTTTTTTAGGAGTTTGTTTTTTTGGTAGTTTTGTTTTGTTACCTTGATAACAGATGTCACTCGCTTGTGTTTAATAAGGAATGGTGGAAAAACCTGTTTTTAGACTTATTGATGAAGACTGTTACTTCAATGGAGGGTAAATTACTGGGTAAAACTTTAGAAGTCTGTTTGCTTTGATTGGTATTGTGTTAAATGACACTGCCTGGATCTTTTTTCTTGAATCAGGTGCTTCTTGCTCTCTCCAAAGTCTCATATGTTGAAGTAGATTTGTGTGGTGGCAATGAAGGCTGTGTAGGTGGGTGCACTTTGGTGTATTGCAGACAACTGAACTTGTCTATTTCTGGGCATATACTCTTCTAAGTACTGAAGATAAGAAAAGATTCATGTGGAAGAAGAACATCTTGAAAGAAGAAAAATTGCCTATCAATGCAGTGAGCTTTTATGCAGAAAATGTTCTCTGCCTCTGCTCAGTTTTGTTCAGGATTTGGATGGAAGACCTTTTCCAAAGAAAAGACCTTCTAAATGAAGCAGCAGAGCTGTTGTAGTTTGTAGAAGTGACCTGTTCATAGCTAGAAAAGGTGTGACTGGAGTGAGCTGGGGTGTGTCTTCTTGAACTTTGATTGTGAATTCTGAAATTGCGCTAACATTTTAGAATTCTGAAATATCATTGTCTGGAACATTTTGCCCATGCAGGATGGGTTTGGGGTGGTTTTAGTCCTGGAGGAAGCTATATGCCTTTCAAGAGACATGTTTCTTTCAAGATAATAGATTCTTTCCAATGATAATAGGTATAATTATTGGCTTCTGTAAAAGGGAAATAGTTTTATAAATTAGGTTGCAATTTAAAATACAATAGAGCTTTGCAGTTCAGCACATAATATTGGCATGAAAACGAGTTGAAACCAGCCATGTCATCAGTTCAGTGCAGAGCTTTCTTTCTTAGTGTATTGTAGGCACCTTTTTTATTTATCAGTGGTAGCTGATGACTTAACGCAGATCTTATGTTGATAGTCTAAGTGGAGTAGTCAGGTCACTGCAAAATCATTATTGTATTGCTGCAATCCAGAAGTATTGGTACTGGAAGGATAGACATCTTTTTTTTTTTGGTTTACTCCAATGATAGAATTCTCAAAGGTTTATTTTTGTGCCTGAAAGGAAGAAATGGATTTTTTTGAATGACTGGATTTTCATTATTCTGCCTGTGTTCCTGTTCACAGCTGAACTTTGACAGATTCATAGTGATCATTTTAGTGGATAACAATAGTGCTCTTGGGGTGAAGGTAAGGGATGTCAAGATGTTTGTCATGTTGTATTAGTTCATGCTGTTGTGGATTTGTATTAGACTGGCTGGGGTTTTTTTAAGGCCATTGAAAATTGTTGAATTAGGTCTACAAGCACTTTCTGTTTTCTCAGACTTTGGTGTTACTCTATGGTGCCCCAGTCCAGGATCAAGATAAGAGACTCAAAAGTAAAGATATCAATGTAATAACTATGGGAAAACTCATTGAGGGAAAATCAAGCCCAGAAATGTCTTCTGCAGAATTTGAGTCAAGCGTCTTTATTGAAGCCATCTTAGCACAATGTACTGGTTTGGTCTGGGATAGAGTTAGTCTGCTTTTTTAGATGGTTTTGAAGAAGCTGCCTACAATATCTCTGGTGCTGAATTGGGTCGTGGTTTAAGTTAGGTTTACTTTCAGCAAGTCTTTATCCAAGCTACAAATGATCTGTGAATGTTAATGCTGGATTTCTGTTTCCAAATTGTTTAATACATAAATTCAAGGTTTTTAGTTGTTTCAATGAACATGTGTAATTTGAAGCTACTGTAAGAGACCATGCTATTCAGAGACCTGCTACAGTTCTTTAGATTATTTAAAATCTTTTAACAGATGCATGTACATAAACTGTGAGTCAGCATCTAACACTTGCTGAAAGCCAAATTATGTCCTGGAGACTGCTGAAAACATATGTTTGAGACTTTTCTGAAGCAGCTAATTGGGGAATATAGAATCCATCCTCTTTGAGATACTCAAAATTTAAATAAGCACCAGATATAAACTCTCTGATATCTATCTGTTATTAGTAGTCTGAGGACTACACATCTGCACTGATGAAATAATTTTTCATGGGGTGGAGGGTGGAATATTGAATGACTTTTCATAGCAACTTTTTATACCCATTTCAGGAGCTAAGTGGTGTAGGATAGACTTAGTTCATGTGTTAGGAAGCATGCACACCTTTCCTGGAGTCAATTGGGAGAATTGACTCCAGTTAGGGAAATGATTGGAGGAGAATATGTAAAAAAATTGTCTGTTTAAGAAGATGCTCCATATCCTGAAGGAAAACATAAGTGTAAAGTGGTTTATTTCATGGCTAAGCTTGACATAAAAGTTTTAGCTTCATGCTATGGACTTAACAGCATCTGTTCTGTTTTCTTTTCTACTTGTTAGTTTTTGTCAGTTGCCTTTGCTTGTACTGATTGGTGCTAAAGCAGTGACCAAAGGTCAGCAAACAGGTTTAGCACAGGTGCGAAGAGAGTTACAAAGTTATGAAGTCTGTTTAATCCCTTTTAATTTTAGAGGTCAACAAGCTAAGAAGCCAAGACACTGTGAAAGTTACACCTGGTATAGTGTTCTCACTGGTCTTTTTTAACTTGTTGGTGTTAGTATTAAGCCTCCATCTCTAACTTCTCAGTTGTCTACTGTCCAGTTTGTTGCTAGAGTTGATTCCATGTATTAGTGTATTTCCAGTGCCTCATCCTGTATCCCACCCTGTCTGATAAGGACAAAGATGCATGGACATCAGCTGTTGCCTGTGGTGATCTAATCAACTGGTGCTGCTTCTTAAATTTTTTTCTATTTTAGGCTGCAAAATGACATTAGTTTTATTCAATACCTTTATGCATTTTACATTTCTAGCAATGAAACCTCTATGGCGCCTAGACTTTTTTTCCCAGTCGTTCTGAGGTTGAGCATTTTGTGTGTTCTGAGTCTATAAATAATAGTGATGTTCCCAAACTATTCTCTCTCTGTAGCATGTATCCTTTACTCTCACAAAGATTAGGCTGCTAGTGATAGCTAATGTTAAATAATCTTTGGCAAAATTGAGCCACTAGCACTTACCCTCTAGGAAGAGGTTATTCGTGGTCATTTGGGAGGACTTTGAGAGCTGAAGGCCAGGAAAAAAAATCTCTCTTAGTAAAGATTGCTCTTTCCCTACAATCTCATGTCTTCGTGGAGCTCCTAATCATGTTCCAAAATGCTGCTGCTGTAAACTTCAGCATCTTTGCTGTGACCTAGCTTGACCCAGTGTTCTGGACTTGGCTTAGGGTGAATATTTTGAAAAGAGCTGAACAATGAGAAAAAGCAGAAATAAAGCTCTTATCAACTTGAATAAATAGAGGTAAAATAGTGAGGGACAAAGGGACTCTGAAATATTTGTGCTGTAATTACAGCTGCCTCAAGAGTAAGGGTTCTTCAAATATTTCTTAAATAATTAGGGTGGAGGCTATGAGGGAGGGAGGAAGGAAAAACCAAAGTAAATTATTTTGCTGTGGCTCTGCTTCTGCGAGTTGTTTATGAGGGTTTTTTCCTTGTTTGTTATTGTACTGATAACTGGAGGTTTGAAAGCTTGATCTCTGGAGATCTGGTATGCTGAGGATTTCTGCATTTGGCTTATGAGGAAGCATCTCTTTTCTTAATCTTAATCTCATTATATTAGCTGTTTCTTATGCTGTTTTCTTTTGTTAGCCATTTTTTAGTGTCTTGCGTAAGCGCTCTCCAGTCGGCCAGGCTACCACTGGTAATGGAAATATTTCAGTTGTCAAGTGCAAATGTTTTGTCCCTTTGGATGTTGTTGCCTTGGATTCTCTGAAATAGTCTAGTATGTTGACCTTTTTCTGTTTAGTTAGGACTGCATGTGGTAGAAGTTTAAACTTCTACTGCTGGCAGCTACCTCTGGGTTAGAGCTGGTTTTTGGTAAAGCATTGTAGGATAGAAGTTGCTAAATAAACAGGTCAGGTGTCAGTTGTGAAGGGGATGGCTTCCTGCTTATTATTATTGCAGAACATAAAATTCAGTTTGCAAAAGTAGATGGCGAAAAGAAAGTACACAAAATCAAGGGCTGCCTTTCAGCAACAGAGCAGGTATTTAAAAATTAGGAACAAAACTAGTGTGCATTTTAATGGAACAAAACTTTGCCACCAGTTTCGCTTGCAATAAACTGTTCTCTATCTTTTGAAATGGATTTGTGCTACAATTGGTCTCTTAAACCAATGCAGCTCTAAGAAGGCTGAAGTGTCCACATTTTCTTCACTCATTCAGTGATACATTTTTCTTCATTCCACAAATCTTCTGGGTTTTCTGTATAACCTTTAAACCTTTTAGTTTAACTACTTTTTTAAAAGTGTTCTTTTTACCTTTCTTTCCTAGGTGAACTGTACAAGCTAGAAGGGCTGAAAACCATTGCTGTCACAACCAATGGGATCAATTTAACCAGACTGTTGCCCCGGCTGAAGGAAGCAGGACTGAATGCCATTAATATTAGCCTGGATACTTTGGTGCCAGCTAAATTTGAGTTCATTGTCCGAAGGAAAGGTACAAACTTGTCTTCTAAGGCAACTGTGTTAATACTTGCAGGAATGTCCTGAATTGCTTGCTATATCTTTCATAGTCAGTTACTTTGAGGGAGGAAGTGAATTGTTATCCTTCTGAGGGTAGGAAAAGTAGTCTGTACTAGATTATTCAATAGTGACTGTTTTTCCTCCTTTCTGTAATGCTTAGCAGGTAGAGCCCTTTTTGTTGGAGCTGGTGAAGTGGAAGGTGCTCAACTTAACACAGTTAGTCATGTGGTTAGTCATAACTCTCAAGAGGACTCTCCAAATCTTGTGTTGGTCTTGTGTGCTGCTCTTCTTTAATAATGTGTTAAAAAACCAGTATGTTTCTGCTGTACCACCTGGGAACAAAGATGCCGCAAGAACTGAACTTGTCATGAATAGTGGCAGTTTCTGAAAGTTATATTTGGGGTGTGCTAGCAGTGGTCTCACTTGTGGTTAGTGATGTTCTGAATCCGCTGCTTTTTAATAGGAATAAACATAAACCATGGCTGAGGTAATTTGAGGAGGGCTGTTGGCTTTGTAACTTCTCTCCTACTGAGCAAGTAATTGCAAGTAAAATTTAAGAAATGCTTGGATATGCTCAGTCTTAGAGATTCTGGTTTAAATGAATCCTAAAGCTGATGGAGCTCAGCTTCATGGCTGGGCTTCCTTCCAAACTAAAACTGATTTGATGTTGTATCATTCTCTTCCTGTCCAGCACTGTAACTTCAGCAGTCTGTGAACGTCTAATTCTGACAAAACCTCTAAGTAGCCACCAGATGGTGCAACAGCCTCAGCTACTTGTAGGGAAAGGATTGTAGAAATCTGAAATGCTGTGAGAAGTAATGCCAGCGTTTGAATCACTGCTAGCAAACCAAAGTTCTGCTGGCAGGTGCAGAAAGGTGTCCTTATCAACAGTCTCTATGGGAGCACTACTTCAGGTTTCTGTGTCATGGTGCAGAAATCAGTTCCTGTCATAAAGCTGGCTGGAGCATTATCCTTCCAGTGTAGGCTATTGCATTGATCTGGTTGTGTCGTGACATAGTTGGCTCCCAGAGTGGTATCTGGGAGTAACTAATCACAAACAGGTGTTGACTGTGCTCTTTCCTTCTGCCCTCTGTGTTTGAGTATTACCTGGTTTGTGACATTCATTAGGAACAAGCCCTTCTTTTGCCACTGAAGTGGCAAACCTGAGCCTCCAGCTTCCTGAATTATAAGGCCAGAGATCTTCATATCTGATTAGAAGAAGTAAGGGATGTGCTGCCTATAAAGTAAACTAAAAGTTATTAGGGGATGAAGGTAATTTTTATTTATATAAATGTTCTCTTCCGCCTTTAAAGAAAAAAAGATCTTTTGCCAACAAAGAGAGAAGTTGCTCAACTGAACAGCATAGACAATGAACAGAGAAATTTCTATTACTGAATATTTTTTAAGAGGAGAAAAAGTCTCCAAATCATAGATATTTTTTCTAAGCAGAGATCAGGTAAAAATGGTAACATTGAGTTTTATCACTATGGGTGTTCCCCCTTTTTTTTCCTTTTGTTAAGGTTAAAGGCTGAAATTATGTAAAATGCCTTTTTTTTTTTTTTTTTTTTTTTTGAGGGTTTTTATTTAATAGGAGATTTTCAAGTATGGAGTGAGCAGAGAATAGAATGCCTGCCCTACTGAGCTACCCTGTCTCCTATGGCAGTTCCAGAGGCAACAAGATTTAGCTCTGTAAAGGTGAGAGGGATCCCTGGTGTTAGCTGATAACTTCTCTGGAAAGTAAAGGTGTCATCTGATTATAGAGCTTACCAGGAACTTGAGAAACTTGGAATAATTTCTCTCTTTTTCTGGAAAGTTGATGTAGGGTTTGAAGAAGATGCAGAAAATGTGTATCTTTGTTGCAGGTGCCCTGAATCATATCTGCTCCTACTTGCAGATGGTTGGGATAGACAAAATGTGAGGTCATCAGAGATTTCACTGACGTGTGAAAGTATTTTAGAGTACCATAATATTTATTCTTTGTTGCAGGTGCCCTGAATCATATCTGCTCCTACTTGCAGATGGTTGGGATAGACAAAATGTGAGGTCATCAGAGATTTCACTGACGTGTGAAAGTATTTTAGAGTACCATAATATTTATACTTTTTCCAATCTACCACATTCTGAGAGATGAACAAATGAAAAATGCTTTCATGCAGGTAGCTAGTCTAACCTGTTTCATGGCCTGTCCTTTTTTTTTAATGTGTTTTTCATAAAAGGAAATAATGTATTGTATCGTTAAATGTAGGCCTGAAGCCTTTTTTCCTGTAAGGATTAACTGAGGGGAGGTTTTGTTCCATATAGGATTTTTCTGGGTGGCTCTAAGTTTCTCTGTACTATAAAGCTGGCTAAATTTCTGACTTCAGAAGAAATCATATATGATGAAAGTATTGAAGTTTTTCATTGGGTAAAAGAGGAGAAGTGGTTGCTTCCTGGCCTTTTTAGTTACATTGAGTTTCTCCTTTCTATAATCCTGTGATCACAGATTAGATTTTCTGAGCAGTAGCAGAGATTTTTGATGCCATTCATGGCTCTGGGTTGTGCTTGCAGCAGTGTATCATTATCTCTGTTGCTGTAATCTGCCTGCAATCTTGCTTAATTGGAATGAGATCTACCACAGGTGCTGGAAACTCCTGGGCACATGCACAAGTAGGTGGTGATTGAGAAGCGTGACAGGCCATAACTGTGAACAGTTGTTTGCAAGAGTTATTTCACTGTGTGAAATAACTTTGCTCTTCACCACTTTTTGCAGCCAGGATTAGCGTTAGAGCTGGCTTATTAAATAATTGTATCTTCTGCTTTCCTATGTCCATGCTTTATGATGCCTTTACTAGCCAGAGAGCAGTGAAGTGAAATTTTTGTCTCTTTAGTTTTCCTTTTTTTCTGATGCATCCCATATTAAATATACACAGAATACTACTGAGTTACTGCTTTTTTCTGCTAAAGCACCTACAGAGTAATGAAGGTATGACCTGTTCACTAGAGAGTCTGAGTTTCCAGTAGATCATAGATAAGGAAAGGAGGGTGATGGACCTGTGCAGAAAAACATAGGACTAGGAGCAGTATGGGGATTGTCATCAAAACTTCTGAGACATACTGCCCTTTTATTAGCATGTATAAAGTATTTGCTGTTGAAGATTACAGCTTTGGAAGGAGCTTAGTCTCATGGAGTGTTTGGTCTCTCATACCCGAGTTTCATGTGCAGAACAGGAATGGAACTTAGTCTAGAACCTGCCGGGGAGAAGAGGCATTCACAAACATGGAGCGAGCAGCTGAGCACCCCTGTCCACCAGAAATGTGTGCCCAGAGCTCAGGAGTTTGCTGTCTCATTCTTCTTACCTCTGTTCTGTGCCAGCTGCTGAGCATGGCAGGGAGGGAATAATACGCAAAATATGGAATGGATGAAAGGCCGTAACTTTAAAGAAAGTTGACAGAAGAGGGGGTTTGAATGAGATCATTAGGAGACATTCCTAGATGACCTTGGAATTCTAAAACTGCATTGTTGCTTTTCTTCCGGCTTGAAGAGGTACATGTAGGGGCAAAGATACTTGCCCTAAATTAACTATATATTTCTGTTTGAGAGCAGCTGGCAGGTGTAGGCCACACTAAATGGTAGGACGAAACTGGGCACTTCATTCCTTGAAGTTACTGTAGTTTTTTACATCTTTGTTTTCAAGGGTCAAAGGCCAACTGAATTGCTTTCCTAAATGCTCTAATCCCTGCCACATTTCGTTCACTAATTTCCTGTGTTTAGTCATAAAAATGATGATCCTGAAAAATGCTGCCTCTGATCTTCTGACTAATGGATAGTCAGTAGCTTCGGGAAGCCAATTACATCTGTAGCCAGGGTTGAACAGGGAATCAAGGGGCTTTTTGTTGTTCCTAAACCCATTCCACCCCAAATGTACTTTAGAAAAATCCTTTTAAAATTCACTTAGCAACATTGCTGCCTGATTCAGAACAGAGAAATTCTGTCATTGTAGAAAAGACACAAACCATTAGTACAAAATAAACATTAATTTCTTATTCCTTCTTCAGTGCATCTGGAGGCAGTTCATAAATTCTTTCCACTCTCTTTAAGAAAAATGTAACACAAGGAAAAGAGTCTTACAGGGAAGTGCAGAATCTTATGCTAATAATATGTGGATATCCAAAGATATAAAAAAATCATACCAGTATCGTTGATCATTCAAATATCAGTTAAATATTGATCTCAATGATTTGAGCACAGTAACTTGGTAGTCTTGAGGGTTGTGAGGGGGCGTATAATTAAAGTCTTTTCATTGCAGCTGTTCTTACTTGCAGCCCTGTCTACTGAGTCAGATTTTTTTTATTTGTCATCTTTTTGTCTTGTACTAAATAACCACCTTTTGCAGTCTGCTTTGAAACAATAAAAATTATTTTTCACTCTCTTTGTATCGTAGGCTTTCACAAGGTAATGGAAGGAATCCACAAAGCCACTGAACTTGGCTACCATCCTGTTAAGGTAAATCCAGTGTTTATTTACTCTGAAACTGTTTTGTTTTAGCATACATACAGATCACCGATGAGGAAATTTTTATAGTCCATCTCACCTCCCACCCCACCCTGTGAATAATTTTTAGTAAAACTGGAGAAAAACTTGAAGATCTCATCAAGAAGTAACGAGGAGAATTCATATCATCTCCTTGTGCAGCTGGGGGTGCAGGTCACACTCTGCTCACCAATTTCAGGTGTCTGCTTTACCTGCAGGTAAACTGTGTGGTGATGCGAGGCTTCAATGAGGATGAAGTGCTGGACTTCGTGGATTTCACAAAGGATCTGCCCCTTGACGTGCGATTCATAGAATACATGCCCTTTGATGGTAAGTATTGCTGCTTTGAGATTCTTCTTGGACAGAAGTGAGCTGGCTGGTGGTTGTTCACACCATAGACTTATCTCTGGAAGTATTGGTAAGCTCTTTAAGGGAATTAGGAATTGCCTGAAGTTTTTTGCAGGTTATCTTCTTCCCTCCATAAGGTGTAGAAAGACTCACTGGGGCTGGGACACCTCAGTGTCACCTTAAGTGACACTTACAGAGAATGTGAAAGTGGTTGTCTTCTAATTAAGAAAATAAAATCCACTGTCTAAGGTTAGGCTGGTTTTGTTAATTCTAGGCAATAAATGGAACTTCAAGAAGATGGTGAGCTACAAAGAAATGCTTGATACAATTAAACAGCGATGGCCTGAATTGGAGAAATTACCCTGTGAGACTTCCAGCACAGCCAAGGTGGGGTTAGACAAAGAACATGTGAAACATGCCCCCCTTTCCTTCCCTGCCCCAAATTCTCCCCAAGTTCAGTGTTGATATTTGACAACCAAAGTGATAAATACTCAGTGTGGTAACTCTTGGGTTTTGTTCAAGCTGCCTGCAGGAGACTTGATGCTTCTGAAGTCCTAGTCATAGTCTGTAGCTTTACAAATACAGTGTGTTTTCTAGATGTGTTTTCAGTCAGATATAAAGAATGCCAGGCCTGTATCCTGTATTTGCAGTTTTGAAACTTTTGTCAGTCTATGTCTGCACTTTTAACAATCCTGATGGAAGAGTTGTTCAGTGAAAAAAGAGTTGTACAGTGCCAAATGGGGAATTTCTAGCTCATGCTCCTACAGGCATCACCTGTTAGTTGAAAACTACAAGAGCAAGCATTTAACAAATTTGAGATTTCTAGGAACAGGGCAGAATAGACTGGGACACCTGAAAAAACTGACTTTACTTTTATTTTTTCTTTGATATGATTTTAAGCCTGAAAAAAAATCTGTTAAAAAAGATTTTCTGGTCTTTAGGCAAGTGGAGCTATAAAAGCTAGAAGTCTATATTTGACACTTTTTTTTTTTTCCTCCTCTGCATTTCTTTAGAGTTACAAGGTGCCACATTTCCAGGGACAAATCAGCTTTATCACCTCCATGTCAGAGCACTTCTGTGGATCCTGCAATCGGCTGAGGATAACAGCAGATGGAAACCTAAAGGTTGGTAGTGAAGCAGGATTCTTTTAGATTTCATGCAGTGAAAATAGTGTTGAAATTCGTGCCCTAAAAGTAGCTGGGATGTAAAGATGCATAATTATTACCAGCTAGCTCCTGTTTATTTATTCTGTATGAATTCTTGTTCCATCTTGTCAGGCTGTTAGGGAGATGTTACATCACCTTCTTTTGTTTTCTCTGTTTTGCTAACATAAACTTCAGTTGTAAAACATGGTTGCGAGGCCAGTAAATATAAACATTTATTGCAATCTTTGATTCAAAATCATCTTAAACATGTGACAAGCAGATGATTTCTCATTAAAAAAGGGTCCAAGCAGCTGTGAGGGCTTGGCTTTTGCATTCCACAAGGATCCTGTCTTGTTTCCCAAACAACTTGTAGCTAGCTCTTCTCCTTCAAGAGCAGCCTGTACATTTACTCAATGACCGTAGAACAAGGAGGGATAACCATTTCCTGCCACGTTGAAACTGGCAGTTTCTGGGGGAAAATTAAAGTTTTCAATTAAAAATTGGCACTTATGCGTTGTCACCTGATATTGACAACAGCTGTGCTGCTGCCTAACATCAGATGACCGAGGCAGCCTGAAGGTCCAATGAGCTTAGGCTGCATAAACATCCCAGGCTGTCCGTGTGTACATGAGGAGAGATAAAGAAAACAATCTCCATAAATGTTCCCTTCAATAGGGTAGGCCTCTTCAAAGCTCTTCACTCTGGGGTTAGTACAAGATACTTGTAAAAGTAATTTATTTTATTCTTTCTCATTTCTCCTCCTCTGCTTCCCTGGGTTGGCTGCAGGTGTGCCTTTTTGGGAATTCAGAAGTGTCCTTGAGGGATCACCTACGGTCAGGTGCTTCAGAGGAGGAGTTGATTCAAATTATTGGAGCAGCAGTGGGCAGAAAAAAGAAACAGCATGCTGGTATGTTTGTTGTACTTTGTTGAGAAATAACAGCAGTGATAGGGAAAACAATGTCCTGGTACTTGTAACCTTCCATGAAAGTTAGAATCCAAACTGTTTGAAAAACTTTTGGACTGACTTCTGCTCTCAAATAGATGCGAATACCGCTGCTCATAACAGCAGCAGCAAAGTGTTAAGCTAAGTAGTTGTACTGGATCCCTTTTTTAAAAAAAATTAGTTTACTGTAAAAGAAGGACTAAATTGAGCTGTCGATCCAAGTACTGCATTAACATGTTTCTAGAAGTGACAAATCTCTTTGTCGCCATTCAGGACTTTTTGGGTACTCATCTAGTGCTCTGCAGAAGGCTGTGACACAAGGTCCATGATCATGCAGTCACATTCTCAGGCTGCATTTGTCTTTTCTGAATTTATATTGATATAAACATTAACATCTGAATCTGAATTTTGTAATCTGGCTCCAGCTGGGAATGCTGACCTCTTGTACATGAACTGGTTTTATAATCATGAATTAGTCCCCTGTACACTAAAAATACGCTTTGGCCCTTTTGTTTTCTTGCAGATTCTGACAGATTAATTAACAGTAGGTTTTTCCCTTTTCTCCTAATGTGTGAAACAAATTTAAAGGTAGCTTTTAAATCTAAGGGTAGACTAACTTGCAAAGGACATTGGTCTGACCCAGATAAAATAGTGTTTTACAAACCTAAGGGAAGGTGGGGAGGGATTAGTTCCTTTGTTTGTAGACCTTTTATTTATGAATTCTGGTTTGGGAAAGGAGGGAGTGGAGGGGGAAGAGTCTATTAAAGTCATTTTGCCATCATCAGCATTTACCTGACATTATCTTCTCTCAGTTTGTGTTAATCTCATTATTGTCCCTGGGGCTTTCTGTGATTGAACTGGAACACGTATTAACAGCTTATCTATAGAACTAGAACAGTCAAATGCCATTGTTAGAGACAAGATAGTCTCAAATAGATTAAATTCTGTAGTAGGTAGGCTGTTATTCATACTATAGCAAGCTTTCTTGGAAAGGGTTCTGCAGTGTGTTAGACCCACAGCAGCTGGATGACTGGAGACTCAGGCAGCTAATAGTTTAAATTATACCATGCTGGATTCCCCCTCCTCCAGTTCCCTTGGTCTTTACTGAGCTTTGTTTTTCCTAGTGTGCAGGTTGGACTCTGAAGAGCAGAAAGCTAAACATGTAAACCAGATGCATGACTTAAAACCTAAAAAGCTGGGATTTTTATGTGTTCCTTATTTTTTTTCTAGGCATGTTTAACATTTCCCGGATGAAAAACCGGCCAATGGTCCTGATTGGTGGGTGACAAATCAGTACGTAAAAAACATACAGTGATTTTGTTCAACTTCTGTCTTAGAGGGAACAGAGAAGATTTGGCTTCTAAGTCTAGCTTGTGGTTTTGCCCTAGGTTTAGGCAAAGAAATGGGCTTCTTAATTACACAGTTATAGTTAATATGCTGAAGTGGATGAGGAGGAAAGGTTTAGTATCCCTACTGAGCCTTACCAATTGACAGCACTGGTTTTGTCTGCTCTAATTAAGACACTTCGTTACATTTTCCAAAGAGGTAATCAACCTCCCTACCATCTTCCTTTGTACTTAAGTAAACCAGTATAGTTACTTCTAGGACAGTTTGAGGTGAGTTTTGACTGTATTGCCATATAAATATGATGGATGCAGAATGGAGTTAATCCATGGATTAAGAAATTCAGCTTTGCTTATAATATACATAGAGCCATCAAGCTGACAGAAATGCAAGTGTTCCTACCTCACTGCTACTTCAGAATCTGACATCTGGGGCTTCATTCTTTTAAATTTGCCTCTTATTGCTGCAAAGTCTCAGAACATAGTCATCAAAGACCTATGAACCAAGAGCCTTTCCTTCTAGTGTCTGTTGAAGCTGTTTGCTAACTCTCCCTGAACACTCAGAGCCTGAAGTTCTGTTCATGAGTGATGTAGTACTGCTATGGTTCTCTTACTGATTTTTAACATCTTCTTCAGTGTGATTTTACCTCATCCATGCCTATATTTATCTATTCTGTAAGATAGCTGTCTTTCAAAAAACCTTAAGAAATGGTTACAAGAGTTGGCTTTGTGAGGTTAATTGCAAGATATTTCGTTGTTCCTTATCAACAAGGTCTGGGGAAAAAAAAACAAACAAGGGTGAAAGACATGAACATTATGCTTTAAATCCAAACTCTCATCCTCCTATTAACGTTTTGGAGCAGGTTAACTGCTGGGCAGCTTAAAACACAGGTTTTAAAACAGGTACTCTGGGGGAGGGGAACATGCATTAATTTGCAGGTCTTTGCAACAGGTGATATTATAATAACAGCTACTCTATTTTTAAAGCAAGCCCCCAGGGCTTGTACTTATGTTGCCATTATTAGGAAATAGGATCCACAGAGGTCTTTAACATAGGTCTTCACTGGGAATGTTTTTCACTTGGTGACTCACTTTAAAAAAGAGCCATAATTTTCCATGCTGGCTGGTGCAAGATTGTGCCTTTACTTGCTTGTATTTGGGCACTGCTGCATTGTGTTCCAGAAAAAGGGCAAGGAGGACCCTTTAAAGTGTGTATTGACTTGCTGCATAAGGAAAAATTTTGTTAGGTTTTTTTTTAAGATGAAAAATACTATATTAAACTCTTGAAGTCTCACTGGGACCTACATAATTTTTCAAGTTCTCTTTGAAAGAATTCCCACACTCCAAAGTTAGCATTCATAGCAATGTTTGGATGTCTCCAGAACAATCCAACTTCTTTTTGAAAAGTGCTTTAACATTGTCTTACATGCAGTGAAAGAGGCAGCCTGTCCAGGTCCTCCTCCTTCAGCTGTTCCATCTCCCTTTGAGACTGACTGCTGGCAGTCGCCGCATCAGTGGAGAGACTGGAGATGAGTGGAGAGTATCCCACTGTGTCACATGGGGAATCATTAGGAGATTTCCTAATTGTGTTTTGAATTAGTTACAAACATCAAATAATGCTGGCGTGCAAGTAGTCGTTGGGGGAGTGTGTGTATGGAATTAATTTAATGAAATTTAATGAATGCTGTGGAAATCACTAATTGGTTTTGCTAGGCGCAGTAAGCCAATCCTGGCGTCTTCTCTGCACTGCTGTCTAATCCTTTGCTATACGGTTTGTATCTTATTTCCCTTAATCAAAATATTCCTTTCAGCAGGTTCTTTTTCTCCTGGGTTCACTTCAATTATGGGGATTTCCTCATTAATTTAAGTATCTCCTGCCTTCTTTTCTCCCCTGAGATCGTGCTAGTTGGAAGCTGATACAATGAAACTTGAGAAACAGTAATAGGATATAAAGAGATGGAATTTATCAGATAGTTTCAGTATATGGTGCAGTAGAAAACCCATTACCCTTTTTTTCTCTTTTTGGTTGGTATATGAGCAATTTGGTTGCAAATAGAGATGACTAGATATAGACCTTCAAGAAGCGTAGGTTGCTCAGAAAAGCAAAGATGCTTTGCACTCATTACTGTCTCTTGCAGTCTGTTTACTTCCCACTTTACTTGAGCAAACTTTTCTCCCTGCTCCCACCCATGTGTGTTTACCCTGTGGAAGGAAGTACTTGTCTGCCTTTGCAGTCTGGCTTCTCCTGAATACAAGACACTTTCACAGAGGTTTAGCATCTGCTTTAAAGCTTATCAAGGAATCCAGAAGAACAGAGTGCTTTGAGTTCCTGGATTCTAAAAGGAATATTCAGGTTAGGCCCACTATGGAAAGAGAGAGCAAGTAAAGAGGAATAAGAAAATGAATTTCTATTCTCTTCTAAAGCAGAGAAATGTTGCACTCAGCACATTTATGTCCATTTAATCCCATTCCTCTGAGGTAAACACATGCCTTCAAACTTGCAGGAATCTTGCTTATAGGCCATCAGCTGTAGATGAAAAAAGGCCTTTGCCTGAATTTAAGTTATTGCAGTGATTATAATAGTGAAATCTGTATTTGATTCAAGCTTCAGAAATGGTACTTTCAGACCAGTGTTTGGAGGGCACTCTGGATGAAAATGGTGTTACGTGCATCAGGCTTGTTTTAGCAGAGGCTGGGACTAACAAGGAAGAGTTTGGTGGGTTTGTTTTTTAAAAAACATGGAGGAGCACAGTTAGACCTTTGTCTACACTGTGTCTATTACTGTCATGTGGACAGTCCCTGGGAAGCAGAGGTAGCTCAGCAATGTGCAGAGGGGCAGGAAGCTGCCTTGATGCACTGTGGATAGGCTGAAAAGGGAATCCTTAAATACCAGAGCTACCAAAGAATGTTATTGAGCACAGCCTAATGCCACATTTCTCAGGGCAGAGGGGAGGAGGAGCTTCAGAAAAAGAGAAACATGCTTATCAGTGGTGCTGTTGAACCAGGGCTTAGCCACTTACCTCTATACTTCTTTCTTTACTTACAAAACATTTTGTTCACTTTTATGTTAGAGACTCCTTCTGTCTTCACAGCTGGCATTTAGCCCAGTGCAAATGCCAAAACCAAAGGATTAAATGGCAGAAAGGGGCAGGAGGGTTTACTACCTCTCTGCCAGCTGGGAGCTCTGCCAGCTCGACTTGAAACATGCTTCTTAGTAGATTTAAAATCTGTCTGCCAGTGAGGGTACTGTGGTTTTTCCAGTGCTTAAACTTCAGCTGTCATTAACGTGTTAAGAGCTGGCAATAATATGAGAGGTTCCCATCACCCTCTGAGACTGTAGACAGTGCAGTTGCAGTGCTTCTGGTCCCCGCTGTCCTCAAGTGCTGGCATGACCCTTCCCTGCAGAAGGAGATGAAAGGAGGAAGTGCAGCTGCCTGTGCTGGGAGGGAGGTGTTTGGAAAATCAGAGCTGAGAATCTGAGTGTAAGAATTTCCTATCTACCCTGCCAAGTTTTTGAAAGAAGGCTGGTGCTGGGATGCTCCCAAATGGATGCTGAGATGCCATGATTCACTTTTCTTCAGAACTGATGCTCCTATAAGCATTCTTGGTTACTGTTTCTCAAAAGGTGTTGATGCTTTTAGAAAGTAAGTTGTTTCTTTTTGTCAGGGTCCTTGAAATGAGTCTGAGTCTTGTCATTTTTAATAGCAAACCAGGCAATGCAGGGAACTGATAAGAGGGAAGAGAAGGGGGTAGAGGAAAAAAGTAGGGTATTTGCAGGCTTATTGAGGTTTTTGCAAAACAGGAAGTCCCAAGCAGTTCTCTGACAGGGTTCTCAGATGCTACAGGCAGTTTAGCTTTCCAGTTAATAAGATGTTCTTCTCATTTTACTTTTTGTTTTTGTCCCCAGAGCCTGCATTGATGTCGTTCCCACTATGCCAAGATGCCCTACAGAATTCCCCAAATTCAAAACAGTGGGGCCACACATTTAGCCATTGGCTAACTTTGAGAGCAAGTTTACCCAAACAAAATGGAAGAGCATCAATGCAAAATAAATTCACAGGACAAATTTTCCTACCAGGATCTCACCCAGAGAAACAGTGGCACATAGCAACAGGAATTCTACAAACCCAGCTCCGAGGCTACTGTGTCTTCCAGAAGGACCCAAGCTCCACATTTGATACAAAGTGCCTTGATGCTTCTGTTGGCCAAGCTCCTGTGGATTGGCAGTCCAAAGAGGCATGTTCAGGATCTGAATTCCATGCCAGGGAATCAGGATCCTGCACCAGGGTACCTCATGCCTCTGACAACTTGACTCACACTGATGAGGAAGGACGGGCCACAATGGTTGATGTTGGAGCGAAGCCAGATTCCAGAAGAAGTGCTGTTGCTGGTGCCGTGGTCCTCCTGGGTGAGAAGGCATTTGGGATGGTGAAGCAAAACCAGGTGAAGAAAGGGGATGTGCTAGCAGTAGCCCAAATTGCAGGAATTCAGGGAGCCAAGCTGACCAGCCAGTTGATCCCATTGTGTCACAACATCCCTCTGTACCATGTTGAGGTCTCTCTGAGCCTGGATGAGGCCAGGCATGCAGTAGTGATTCGCAGCTCCTGTCACACCTGGGGCAGGACAGGTGTGGAGATGGAGGCTCTCACAGCTGCCAGCCTGGCTGCGCTGACGGTGTACGACATGTGCAAAGCAGTCACTCATGACATCATCATCCAAGAGCTCAAACTGATTAGTAAGACAGGTGGGCAGAGGGGAGACTTCTCAAGGGTCTAGATAATATTCAGATACCTCCAGCCCTCCAAGTGACCACTGTTTCTGTTCAGCCTCTTACAGAAGTCCTTTTGCTCAGCTGGTGGGCTTGGAGACCTCAGCAGGTGTGTACAGTACAGCAACCCCATGCCTCTAGCATTGCCTTACTCTGTCAGCTCACTTGAACAGTGGAGCCACTTATCCCTGTTGAAAACAATGCGTATTTTCTAGAGGACAGACTTCTCCACTCTGCCAGTACCCCCATTTCAGTGTCCTCATGATGATATTGAGGAAAGATTCCTGCTTATATCACAGAGCTTTTTGGTTTTGTTGGGTTTTTTTGGGTTTTGTTTTTTGTTTTGTGTTTTTTTTTTTTTTTGCTTTTTGCTGTGAAATACACCTGCTGTCATCACACCATGCAACTGTGAGCTCTGGAAATTAAGCCACTGCTGAAAGTGCTGTTACTTGGCAACTATTTTTAAGTCACGGATTAAGATTTCAGAATTGTGTTTGTCTTTCCTCTTATCTTCTTCTTTGAATTTAGAGGGTGACAGTGAGAAGAACACAGCTGGGGAACATCACCATAGAGATTGTAAACATGGAACAGTCTGAGTTAAGGGGCAGCTCCCATCCCTTTGCAGTATTACTGCTTCCCTTTACAGAATCAAAGAATCCCAGAATGGATGGCTAAGGTTGGAAAGGACAACAGTGGGTCACCTGGAACTACCTCCCTGCTCAGGCACCCAGAGCACATGGCACAGTGTTGTCTCCAGACTGGAATATCTCCCTTGAGGGAGCCTCCATAACTTCTCTCAGCAATCTGTTTCAGTGCTGAGTCACCTGCAGAGTAAAAAAGTTCAGGAGGAACTTCCTGTGCACCAGTTTCTGTCCATTGCCTCTTGTCCTATTGCTTGGCACCACCAAGAAGAGCCTGGCTCCATAATCTTGGCATCTTCCCCTGAGACACTGATATACGTTGAGACATCAGTCATCTCTTCTGGATGCTGAACAGGCCCAGCTCCCTCAGCCTTTCATCATAAGAGACACATGCAATGGGAAATACCCAAATAATCAGTTTCAAAAGGAAAAAAAAAAGGCAGCTGCCCAGTTTTCTGCCTTGTGCTCTGTAAAACATGATGCAGAAAGAGGATTTCTGGGTTTGGAAGAATTATTTTTCTAATCTGAAAGATATATTTTACAATGTTAGAAGCATGTTCCAGCATTTTGACCTTAGCATTGAAATACATGGATGCCTTGTTTGCATGCTTAAGGGTTTAATTTTGCCATGCACAGAAGTAAGTATTAAGCTCTCCCTGACTTTAGAGGATGTTGCATCAAGCCCTAGAAGACTCCAAATTTTTAATGCTATGGTGCAGCTCCTAGTAACCAGCAACCTGTGTAGTTCTAACAGATAAAACAGACTTTAATACTAGTGGCCACTTGGAAAATGAAGGTAGTTACTATTGCCTCTGCCAGAGTGTTTTCCTGCATGTTTCTCTAATTTGCTTTTCATGAAGTCTTCTGGCCTTGGAGCACTTAAGTGTCCCCATAAATGTAGCAGTGGCCACAGTCATGTAGCATTAATTAGTCTTGGTAATTACTGTCCTAGAGAAGAAATTATTCAGCATTCTTGTAAGTATTAATGGCTGCTTTTCAAATGTTAATTTTAAGTGCTCTAAACAGGGTGTTACTAGTTGCTTATGGCTAATGTGAAGCTGCACATTATTCAGGGTGCTCCCTCCATACACACAGGGTTAAAGACAGCTCTAGTTAGGTCAAAGACACTACCAAAAAATCATCTTAAGCTTAAGTGGTTAAAGTACTGTGAGCACACCACATTGCCATGCACATCCTGCTCATGTAAAATAAGCACAGGTCTCAGATGAGGAGGCAATAGGTTTTGCTACGGATCCTTCACAAATCTCCTTCACTCGCTACAACAAGAGGCACTCTTTCCATTGCAGGTGAATTGATTTGATTCTTTTTTGTTGTCATTGTGAGAAAGGTGCAGAGAACAACAGACAGCAGCTGTACCTGAAAGGGAAAGAAATCTGGAAAGCTTGGTGCCCAAAATCCATAAGCATTTGTGCAATAATGATGTGGTTTAGGAATGGTATTCCCCAATTTAGTGTTCCATTTTTGCTCACTCCTCCCTCCCTATGGCAGGTTGGAGAGGAGAATTTAGAGGCACAGTAGGTAAAGATCATGGGTTCAGATAAGAGCAATTTACTGGAAGCAGCAATAGAATAAGGAAACGAGCAGGAACACCTTCACTAATAGAGAGAACAGGCACTATGTGACCGCTCCCTTACTGGAAGAGGCCCCTCCCCTGGTCCCCATAATAACCCCCCATGCTGTTAGCCATTCCCTCTCTTGGCTCCTGCAAAAATTACCCATGTTCTGGCCAGGGCCAGGACAATCTACACGCATTGTTACAGTCTTGACTGCCTGTCATTCCCAGGAGTGTAGCCAGCACTGCCATACTGACACCAACAGTCCCACCCAATCCTGCAGGTACAAGAGATTGCGTTCATCTGTGGAAATGCTGTGCCCATAGCACAAAAGTTTCCTTAGCTCAGCTTGGAAACAAAGTGCCAGGAAAAGGAAGCACAGGTGTAACCTGCTAAGTCTACTGACTGATACAAGCACTTACCTCCCCTCGCCACGCACAACACACCCTGCCCTCCTGGCCTACCCCAGGCTCTAGCTAATTTTTAAAATGAAAAAGAAACTCAGTGTACTCAGTAGCAATAAAACAATGCTTTGGGCATATGATTCAAGTTTGCTGTCATGCTGTAATGCTCACACAAAGGACTCAGGGCCATACCAGGGACTACTGAGCACACGCATGACCACCACACACATCTTGCTACTTACGCACATTTCACTACTACCTTGGTTTGAGAGTGGCTGGAAGTGCAGGGCAAACTGACTTTGGTGCCATTTTATGCTCATGTTACATTATCAAGACTTTAAACTATGCACATTTATAGGTAATGAACCAAACATGAGTCAACATTTTGCAAGAGAAATGGGTTGAGAGCGCTCTGTGTTTCTGTGGTGCTGGGTGGGCCATGGTGTGATATATGTTGATAATGTTGATGACTACTTTTTGGAGGCTTGCTTTTTTTGTCCACTGTATTTTAATAAATACTAGTTGCAATGGAGTGTAGTTTGCATTACTTTGAATATCCTTTTTGTTTATCTTTAGGTTTTAACCCAAAAGCTTCTATGAATAGTTACTCAGGACAAGCAACAAGGCAGACTTTGCAAGTTGCATGATTAGTCAGCGATTAGCAAGGGATCAGTCATAATAACTTATTACCATAAAGAACCTATTTTTTTTTGCTGTTATTGAGAGAAACTCATTTTAATCTGGCTGTTCTTAAAATGTGTAATCCTATGGGTTTAACGTCAGAATTTATCATCTCTTGTCATTATTCCAGTTTCTCCCACATACCTGTTCTGAGCCAGTGGCTGTATATAACATCATTGCTTTTTGTTGCAGAACTGGGCCTTCAGAGATTTTCCTTCTAGTCTGAGTGACCACAACTGAAACCAAGGTTCAGAGAAGTGCCTGTATAAAAGTTCATCCCTTCTGTATCACAAATAAGCCTTAAGAGAAATTCCCGTTCTCATCCATCTGAACTTCCAAGAAAGCTCTCAAGTCTCCTGCTACCAAGAAGACATCAATGACCTTAGAGGTCTTTTCTAATCTAAAAGATTTTAAGATTCCAAATGCTGTCAGTCCTAAAATAAGCACATCATTTTTCTAGGGGCAGAAACAGAGTAAAGCACCAAGCCTACCACCTCCTTCTCTTGAAGGGTGCCATAAGAGTTCGAGTTGCACTTTTGTGCATGTTAAACACAGCTCAAAATATAAATACTGCAGATCATGGCAACCCTCACAATGCATACACAGTTGAGCTTTTGCCTGCTGGAAACTCGGCTGTCCCAGCTCATGGCCCATTTGTGTGTTACAATCTGTTCACTGCTAATCCAGGCTGAATCCTTTGGGGCATCTCAGCCTGGCTTTTCTTCATGCCCACATCCTGACACTACTCCATCCTCACACTGTCCTATTAAAAACTGGATGCAGCATATAAAGGAGAAGCTGGCAGAAGCTGGTCATTAGGAATTCTTAAAGAGATTAAATCTATGTCAAAAGAGCAGTGCTTTCAGGAAGGAGAATGGGCCATGGGGGAAAGACAGCTTGAAATACCTCAGGGAGGGACATTTTTTTTTCTCAATGGGAAGTGCTCAAAACCAGATTCTAAAAGCAACAACAGCTGAACAATAAAAAGAGCAATGAATTTTGTTAGCCATTTTCAGCCACTGCAGTGATTCCCTGTAAGTTCCCTATTACTCAGCTTTACATGGTATTTGACTGAACAGAATCTGGCCCTGGGTCCTGCCCCTTCCTTGGCGCTTTGCTGGTTCTCGTCTCCCTCTGGCTGCCTCAGCAGAGTGAGGCAGGCTTGGAACAGCTGAGAAATGGCTGGTGCATCGTGTGTGCGTTGGCCAAGACAGAGCTGCTAATTAGTTAAACGGAAACACAGTTAGTTCACCTCCCTCCACGCACCAGAGCTTCGCTCCAAGAGAAGCTCAGCATTTCAGGGAATCTAAAATCCGTTGGAGGAATTGCTGGTTGAAGTGGGCTGGCCAGGTTTTCAGGTTTTAGAGATGTCAGGTAAAAGCCTCAACTTAGGTCTCAAAACTAGTGGATGGGAGGAGCTCTGCAAAGTCAAGATGATGGCAGGCAACACCCTGGCATGCTGCCAGAAAGGCACAGGATGAAGGGCTGAATCCTTTGTCAAAGGCTGTGCCTGAAGGGCTGTGGGTGAACTCAGTGCACTCTGTTATAAGAGCAGATTCTCACTTTGGAAACAGCAAGCTTAAACAGTGGGTGGCTGAGACACAAATCCAGCTGTCTCTACCTTCCCCTGTCCCTCCATGCTCCCTGTCAGTGCCATGTTTAGAAAGCTTCCAGTTAGCATCTCTATCTTTGTATTTACCCTGTTTGCTCCTTTGGAGAGTAAAGGGTACCCAAAATAGTAGCAGTAAATTGCAGCTGAGTGCAAGTCCACAGAAAGGGACGGGATGGATGCCCTGACACACTGCTGAGCTTTCCTCCAAGCAGAGAAGCACAACAAACCAGGCATTGCTCAGCTGTGTGTGCACAAGCCAACAGCAATGGCACAGCCATGGCCATCAGGCAAGCTGCCTGCTGCCCATGGCTCTCTGAGATGCCGTCCACAACACTTGCTCCACAGAATAAAGTTTCATGATTTCTTAAGGTTTGCTTCCAGAACTCCAAATTAACAGCAGACACAATTACTCTGTCAATGACTCCAACAGAGCGGGCATGATCTCAAATTCTGGACAGTCCGCTCAAAACCAGGAACTCTTAGTACTACTAAGCTCTTCCTGCATGAATTTAAAATTAAGTTCAACAGAAACACTCTCTTCTATACCCCTGATACTTTCAGGGTGCACAGCTGAAAGGATGCGAGGCCAGCGAAAGCAGAGTTTGTGTTTGCAAAGTCAAAGGCATCTTGGCTGCAGTGGGACAGGAGGTAGGGGAGGAAGAGGAGGAGATAGCAGGAGGGCCAGGCAGCTGTAAAGTTGTGTTAATATTATGCTTGGAAGACAACACAGGCTATCAGATACACGGCTGCTCCATAGGTAGTGCCCTAGGCCAGTTACCTGCTGGTGCAGGTTGTGGCAAAGCTCTGTCAACACCAGCAGAGCTGTGCAGTGTCACACCAGGCAGCATCTGCTGCTGGGAGTTGGGGGGGTGGGTCAGCTGCACAGCCCTGACCTGCAACTACTGCAGCCTTAATGAACTTAGGTTTCATTATTGGGGTGATTTGGGCACTCAAGGCTCCCCACATGCACAGTTGCAGCTGGAATTGCTGTTATGTGAGGCAGTGCCTGGAGTTACACCACCCGTCCATCCCTCGCTCCCTCCATCCCCTCCCCAGCTGCCACCCACAGTCTCAGTGCTTCAGAGAGCTGCACTTCCCCACCCTGGGCCTGACGCTGAATGGAAATGTTTTAGCTCTGTGTGGCTCATTTGGCTTCTGCAGATCAACCCTTGGGGCCATCCTCAGCCCAGATCCAAGAAATGAGCTGAGCTGAGGGAAGGGAATAATTTCTGTTGCCCCTGAAGCCTCATCTCTCCTATTGCAGCTGGCAGCTCAAAAGGCTTCATTCTGCCAAGACTGAATCTTAATTGGGATCAGTGGAAAAGACAAGCTGCTGCCAGGGCCGCCCTGATCCTGGGCTCACAGAGAACATGGGCAGAGCTTGCCCAGCCCCACAAGAGAAGGCCTTCACAAGGGTTTGTAAAAAATAAAATTCCCTTCAGAGTATCAGTGGAAGCAGCAGGAGGAGGCCAAGGAAAGGACATGGCTTAGCTGGGTAGTTTGCAGAGGAAGAGGAGACAGAACCACATCACATGGAAAATCCTCCTGTCCCTGTAGCCTGCTGGGAAGACTAGCAAAAGCTAGTACAGCTAGCAAAAGCTGAGGTACAGCTAGTAATCCCCAGGTCCTGCAGTGAATTAAAATACTATATCCATCTCTGAACAAACACACAAAACTATCACAGTCATGCCCAGAACTGCTCTTGCCAAGAGCTACAGGAAGAAGGACAAGGTAAGTTTTTCATCTTAGAAGAGAGAGACTAGAGCAAAACCTCTTCAGGCATCCCATCTGCATATGGCACCAGGATGCTACATGATGCTTTTTCCAAGCCACAGCTGCTGACTTCAAGCCCACTTGTTTCAAAGACCCTGGCAGAGCTCATTCATATCTCCATGATTAGGCACAGTCTAGCCACCCTTTTGGCTTTGTGGAGGCAACCAGCATCAACACTGCCAACTCCTAATGCACCCAAGATGGGTGCTCCTGACCCAGTTTCATTACAAGCACAGAATCCTGCCATCTCAGCACTGTCTTGTCCCAGCAGCAGCAATGTGCAGCAGCAGTGGAGCAGAGCGAGTAGCTGTCAGCCTGGGTTATTTTTACACCATTTGTTCCACCTTGCATATATTGGGGCATCTCCAAGTCCCTACATCAGAGGAAGGCCACCGTGGCAAGTCTTACTCAGACTGGGAGCTTTCGAAGAGCCTCCCTTGCTGACTCAGGGGAACAAAGTTAGCAGCAGCTCATGCAGCAGATGCCATGTCAGAGCTGCTGGATCTGAGCAATGAAAATGGGCTCTTGCTCTGGTAAAATGGCTTTAATGGGATTTTCCAGCCAGCAAATATCCTTTGAGGCACACACCCAGGACCTTCAACCATCAGCAACATGTCTGCATGCAGAAGGCTCTTGGCCAGCCAGACTGGGAGGGGCATTTAAACACAATTTTCTTGCCTGCCATCTTTTATAGCCTGCTATTTCTCTCCTGGGTTGCTAAGGATGCCCCAGAGCACATCCCTCTGGGATGTCCCATATGCAGCAAAGGCACAATCAGTAATAGCCCATCACCAGGAAACTGAAGCTTTAGCAAACCTGTGCCAGAGAACTCCAGCTGAACCCCAGCAGCTGGAGGGGTTTTCATTTCCACTTCTCCAAGGCTGGTATTTCAAGGTGTTTTTATTTCTTTTTAATCAATGCACATGGCCAGCTCCGGAGGGGGCTGAACCAAGAGAGGGAGGCAACGCAGCCACTGTTTCTGTACAAAGTATTTCCACATGCAAGTGAAATGGGGCTCAACTCGCTCGGTGCGTGTTTTGCAGTGCGGTTACGGGCTGTCGTTCCGCCTCCACAAAGCTGTTATTTATTTACTTAAAGACTTGCATTCCATGGAAAAAGATGCCCCAAGATAGCACAGTGTTTCTAAAATTAAACCCAGCTGGATGGAGTAGCAAGCAAGCAAGTGAGCACTCCTGTGCTCCCAACAGCAGCAGAACAGGGTTCCCCCAGGTCCCGGACTCCCCCACCCTCGCTGAGCAGCAGGAGAGCCTGGCAAAATGCCACCCATGTCCTCAGCCATGAGGAAGGCAGCTCTCTGGGAAGGCAGACCAAGTGCTTTACTCAACAGCAGGAGTGCCATTTCTTTCCATGTCAGGGGACCAGGGTTTAAGGGCAGTGATAGCCCTTCCTGCCCCAGCAGCTCTGCAAAGCCTCCACCCTGCTGAAGGAGAGCAGACACCTCACGTGTGCCTGACACAGGTTTGAGTGTGGCCAGAAGTCCTTTAACAGAATTTGAGAGGAAGGCTGCATTCATGAGGCTCATCTACCCAACCTAGCCAACATTTTCATCTAGTTTATGTGTCGCTGATAGCATCCTGCTCACAGTTAAGCTCAATTAGCCCTCGCTGATGTAACTTAAGTTAAGAAACCTGTTCTCACAAAAGCCATTTATAGAAGGGAAGGGAAAAACCCTAATATTCCTCCAACCTCACATGGCACCAGCAAGAAATCCCTGCCAGACACACTCTTAGCACCTGTTTCTGTGTCCACATGCGCACAGGGGCCGCCTCTACATGCACAAGGGGCTCTGCCCAGAAATGAGCACATCAACTCATCAGAGCAGCTGTGCCAGAGCTGCTGCTCAGAGGCTTTACCACAGCCTGCATTTAGCCTCATCCCTCAGACAAAATGTCTCCTCACACACACAGCTGAAGTTTTCCAAAGGACAGGTTGGGCACTGGTGGAGCCCCCTGCACCCATCAGGGCTGGGAGTGCCTTGGAGGCTCTAGGGAAGCAAAGTTCCGCCAAAGGCAACGGTGGCTCTGCAAAGGACCACGGGAAGGAGAGTGAAGTACAGCTCCAGACCTTGCTTCTCTGCACCAGAAGGTTCACACAAATGTGGTACAAGAAAAGCTGGCGAAGAAGTGTGAGGCAGTCCCAGAATGAACAGGAAAAGAAACAAGAATGATGGCTGATGGGAATGGCTGACCAACAGGAAAAATGGTGAAAACAGTGGCAAGGTCACGGTGCCCATGCAGCTGCTGCCTCCAGGCTCATGTGCCAGCTTTTCCAGGGCTTCAGGACCATATCCTATCCTGAGTACAGGCAGGAGCTGCTGCTCCTTCACCTATGAGCAAAGAGACAGTCTCTGGCATCACATGAGGCTTGTTTCAACCCAGGCAGAAAGGACAATCCCAGCACTACTGGCCTGGTCTGTGATCCAGGAGAACCTGACCTCATGTATGTGGGCCAGACCAACATGTCATGCTTGGCTAGTCACTCAAATTATTGTTTGCAGGTGGGGACACTCACCTGGCACATTGATCTGTGCACTCTACAGTGAGCACCTGTAGACAGATTTCAAAGCCTGAGTGCTCCTCATGCCTGATGTGCAATTGGAGAAAATTAGGTTTGCTACCAGATTGGCAAGTCTGTTTTTAGCAGATGGGTTTTTGTCCCTTGATTTCTCCTAAATATTAGAGGATGATTTCACCTTGCTGCCTCCCAAGGGAAAAGCTACATATGTGTTAGTGACAGCCCAGACCCATTTCTAAAGAGTAAGAGCTGCAGACCTTCAGGGTTCATTGCAGAGGGAATGATAAGGAGGAATAAGAAGAGAAGTGAGCTAGCTCCCAGAGAAGGTCTCAGGAAAGAGCCTGCCTCTCATCAAAGCTCAGTTATTTCTGTGACTATGCCCATTTTCCCATAATTACACTGGTTCTGCTCTCCACAGCACTAAGGTTTACTGATCCCTGTCCAAACTCCTGCTGCCTTCCTGTTTGTATTAGGGCGCCAGCATGGGTTAAAAATTAGAGAGTAAGATTGCCTCAGTAACTGTTTTTTCCCCTTTCTTCCTTCCATCTTGATTTGGGATGTACTGGTCAGCATCCCCCAGGGAGAGGATTAATCTGGAACAGACAGAGAGCTGGCAGCTGCCTGACAAGGACAAGACCATGGCTATGGGACAAGCTGCAATTTAGAATCTTTTTCTTTGACCCTGGTATAAGTCCAAGACATGCTTGCCGATGCATCCCAGCACTGACACCCCAGGAGCTGGCACAAGATCAGCACCCCCAACACCACAGCTAGCTCTGGTCCTGATGTCACATTGCCTCAGTGCTGGAGATGCTTCTGTGGTGAAAGGCTGCCCATCCTTGTGATTCCAGAGGCAGCTCCAGCTCTCCAGCTGCAGAAAAGGCACCCTCTCCACTTACAGAGAAGCTCTCATTTCAGAGACCAGAGCAAGGGAAGGTGTAACTGACATTCCAAAAGGGCAACATGACATCTTTAACATTTATTCCCTGGATGAACAACAGCTGCACCACAAGGAGAACAATGGGAAGGTAGGACACAGCACCGATCTGCCTGGCAACTCCTGCCCCATGCAAAGCCAAGCTGAGTGCAGAGCAACAGTGTTTGTGCCAGGGTCAGTCCTCTGTCAGGAGCTTCACCTGGAGCCTGAGGTGCCCAAGCTCCTGCAGCTGTTAATACCACAGAGAAAGGACAGCAGATCCTCCCAAGGTGGGCATGCAAAGGGTCATAGCAACAGAAAGGAATTGCGAGGGTACAAGAGGGATGTGAACAGGGCTCAGCAATTAAAGGAAATCAGGAGCAGAAGCAAGGGCTACTTTACAGCAGAATGGGGCATGGCTCTGAAGAGTTTTCTGCTTGGGAGCCCAAAAGGAAAGAAAACACTGGATTGGACAACCCTGGGGAAAATCTGCACTTTGGGGTTACCCAGCTGCTTCTACAAAGAGCAGATCCAAACTTGTTCAGCAGCAAAAGCACAGTGTGTGCAACCCAAGGAAACTCTTGCCCAGCCACACCACCTTACTGTGAGCCCATGAGTAGGTGAGTACTAGGCTGATTCACGCTTCTGCCCCTGAAAACACCTTGTGATTATGCAGGGGCTAAGATGATAGTTATCATTGCCCCCAGAGGCTGTCACACCCAGACAGCACTCAGCCAGGCAGAGCCTAATCACAAGCATATCCAGTGAGATGCTGCAGAACACCATTTCTACCTTCTCAAATCCAGGAACCATCCAGCCTTGTTGGGGGGGTGGGGGGAATCCATCTTTGTTCTTTTACAGTGTTGCTACAACCAAATGAAAAATAGCTTAAGCCTAAAGCAGATGGACATTAATTTTCCTCCTGTTTTGTTTGCTTCCTTCTGTGGGCAACGGAGCATGCACAAGCTTTTGGTAGTTTTTTTGTGTTCCTCAGCCACTGTGTACAATGCACCTTCTAATACCTTTACAGACCACTGGCTTTCCACGAACCACCACTGGCAAAACAGTGGCAGAGTTTGACAATCAGAGCATGAGCTATGGATTCATAGGCAAGTTCTTGGTAGTCTCTCATGGGGTATCTAGGCCAATTCTTACATTACTCGTTATATTTTAGGGGATGATAAAACATGAGCTTTGCCCCTGCAGACCTACTGGTAAGGGAAAGTCTTAAACAAACAGAAGAATAACATGTATTTATCAGATTTCTTGAGACAATCACAGTTCTCCCCCCCATCAATCTTTTAAAACCTCTACAAGCAACATAAAGAGACAGAAGCCCTCCTCCCTCCTCTCTGCAGGGGCAGGCAGCAACATCACACAGTGTCCAACACACCCACCACCCCGTCTGCCCCATAGGAAGGGGTGTCCAGGGCTGATTGTCAGCCCTGATCCCCAGGTCCCTGCAGCCTCTGTGTGACTGTTGTGCTTTCCTTGATTATCAGCTGCTTCAGTCCTTGCTGGAAGTGCTCTGCATAGCCCTTCCACAAAGGGAGAGTATGGAAAAGGTCCTGCTATAACATGACAGATCCAACCACTACGGTCACAGACACTTCTGGCAAACCAAAGCCTTTTTCCACATCTAACAGCCATAAATTATGAAAGTCTTTTCCCACATCACAGAATATTCTGAGTTGGAAGGGACCCACAAGAATCATAAAGTCCAACTCCTACATGAATTGCCCATACAGGGATTGAACCAACAATCTGGGTGTTTTCAGCACCATACTCTGACCAACTGAGCTAATCTTCCCCCTCCCATTTCCTGATTATTTTTTTAAATTAATGCAATTAGAGATGTGTTCTCCTTCCATGAGCACTCAAGAAATTGGCTCAACACAATCGTGACCCACATCTAAAACAAGGTGGGCAAAGAACAATTCCTGGATTCCCATGTTAACCTATTCACAGCATTTCAGACTCATCTGGACCCCTGGAGTTCAATGGTGTCACATGGAAGCAAAAATGCAGCAGCTCACTCAAAGCAAGCCTCACCTCACTGCTGAGTCAGGCATGAGGAAAATTAGGGAAAAAACGGCAAAAAAGGCAAAAGGGAGAGGAAAAAAATGCATAAGAGATGAAAAAACAGCAGAAGGGGGGTAAAGACCAAAAGGGAAAAAAGGACCTTACCTCCTGGTGAGCCTAAGCAAAGTAGAGATAAATAGCAACTATGCCTCAGAGAGAACAAGAAGCCCATTAACTACAGGAACATCAAACAAACTCTATCACAACCATGTTGAAAACCAAAACTTCTGGGCTTTGAGAGGGGGGGAAAACTTCCAAACTTTAATTATTTTATTTCCTAGAGATACAAATCCAGGGCCAAGCAGATTTCTCCCAGAAAGCTCCATGTCCACTATGGCAGAGATAAAAGTCATCTTTGTTTAAGCAGAAGCCAAAAGTTAAAGAAAGAGAAAACTGATAAATGATAGACTCAACCCTTCCCAGCAAGAGCAGAGAGCTCCCTTTACACTCCATGCCCAGTCATTCAGGGCAGCTAAACTCCAGCCCTAGATTTGCTGAGAAAAAGCCATGAAGCACTTACCTGGCTTTGTGCAGCGATGACAAGGCGAGAAAAGTCCACAATCATGGGAAAGCTATCAACCAGGAAGATGGGAGGAGGCTTCTGTGATGGACCCATGCTGCAGGGCAGAACACCGGGTCCTCACTGTGTGCTCCAACCCCAAAGAAAATATTAAAGAAAAGTCTTCTTACAATCCAGGCAGGTTCTCTGCCTTGTTCAATGCAAATAATTCAAATGCCACTGGGTTTCACCTCTAATAAGAGGAAAAGCAATGGTTTGACTTCCTCTACCAAACCCCAGCTGCCAAAGGTAGAGAACTCAGGGAGGCCCATGCATTTTCATCATGCCTCTAGCACTCACGTGATGCAGGTATTTCAGAAACATCCCTTTGCCTCTGCCCTTGCATTTGTACAAGAACCTAAAAGTCAGAATTTTAGCAAAGCGTGAGGCAAATAGATCAAACAGAGAAACTGAAAGCCTTTCTAATGACTAAAAGCCAACTACCTTCCCACAAAGCACTCAGACTCTAATTTGCTGCTTGTTGATCCTCAGCCTGTGCAAGCAATTACACCCTGATTGCTTTTTCTGATTTCCACAGTTCTTCTCACCTGAGAGCCAGAGCCAACAGCTGGGGCTTTGTCTGGGGTCCTGAGAACTTCAGTGGTGCAGGAATGTGCTGTATAGCCAGCAAGGCTCCCACTGGAAGTTAGGCATGATCTCAGGAGCTCAAGGTTAAAGCATTGCCCTTTGATGGATTGAAGATAAGAATTAAATGCTGTGGCTTAAGGATAATTTTGTCAGCGTGCTCAGCATTAACAGAAATGTGGAGATCTGTGTATGAATGAAACAGCTGTTTCACATGTTGCCTCTATGATGAGGACAAGGTTCTGTCCCTGAACTCCAAGGAATTCCTCAGCACACCCTTCAATTCAGCCACAAATTAACCCTAACCCTTGTGTGCATCTTGCTCACCTGGCTGTTCTGTGTCTAACTTCTCTCCAGACTCCCCACCCTGCTTTTCTGAAGCTTTCACTGCTGATGTGGGCTTTCCTGCTTTCTTTTCATCTGGCCTTATTTAACTCCTTCCTTGGCAGCAACACTCTCCTGCCCACACCTCTGAGTTGACGCTCTTGCTGTCGGGATGTTGCTCAGTTACATAAGTGAGCTCAGGGTCCAGTGCTGCTGCCCTGCACTCCCTTCCTCGTTTGGAATAGTCATGGCCAGCCATGGATTATGGACTCCTAGATACCAGGACTGTCTTACTTTCTTCTTTTTCTTTAAGTGAACTCCTGTGTACCATATGTACTTCTGAAAGAGGAATGAGTGAGAGCTTTTTAAGGGGACCCTTGGATATGGTAACCTGCTGGCTCTGTAATCAGCTCTTCACCATTGCACAGTGTGGGGAGAATGTGCTTGTGTTCCATGGTGTGGCTTGTACCCCCAGAACAACCTGTGGAGTTTCTCACCAGCTCTGCAGTGATAGTGTCACCTATAGAGCTGCACACTCTTGACCAAAAACCCAGAGTTTAACAAAAAACTGCACCCAGCCCCTGACTCACTATGGAACTTTGTGACAAAAGGCACAGAAAATGAAACTACGAAGAAATGTTCGGAGACGCAGTGGGGGCAATATATCTTTAATTTTTTTTGCTTTTGTTTTTTAGTATTACAGTATATTCTTATAAAAAGATACAGATAAAAAGGACACTACAGGATTTGTACATTTAATTCACCTATAGTCTTAAACTGACTAAGAAATGAGGATAGGCCAAGGCATTACAGCAGCACACAACCTCCCACTTCAGTAAGCAGCACTGTACTGTCTAGCTTGGCAGGCAGGGCCACCTCCCAAAGTGACCTGCAAGTTTCAAGCTGAGCAGGCTTGCAGGGGAGCAGAATGGCTGCAGGTGGGATGACTTGGAAGGGAGGCATTGAGCACAGAGTGGCTCAGGTACTGAACATTCCCTCACAATTCTAAAAACTGCAAAGAGCTTTAAAGAGCCTGTTTGAAGGCAAGCAGGAAGGGAACAAATGGCTTGTCAGAGAGGCTTTTCTAGATCACTTGGCTCAGAGCTCCGAGTAGGGGAGGCTAAAAGGACCTTGCCCTACATGAGCTGTGGTAGAACATCTTACTTTCTTACAAAAACTGTCTAAAGGAGAGTTTTAGTCCAGATCCTACTTTTAATTATGCTGATGTAAAACTAGAGAAACATGAACTGGTTTACTGCAGATCAATTCTACATTACTACCCATAACAGAAGACTCCAGTTTGGAACCATCCAGACTCTTTCATTAAATGAGTTTCCAAACCACCACACTAGACTGGCATCCTTCTCAGCTGGCATCCTTCTCAGCAGGCACAGTGAGCAAATCTGGCCAGCTTCAGAGAATACTGGTCATCACTTAGATTAGTAGATAACTTTTTTAATGCATTATGTAAATAAATATATAAATTCTACATTTTCAGTTGGCCAAATTGTGCTATCCAGGTTGGCTCCTTCTACCTTTATAAGAAACCAAGGGTGGTCAATGGAGACTACCTCTTTGCATGGCAGGCAATCAGAAATCTCCTGTGTCAAGCACAGAAGCCAATGAGCCACGGCCAAACACCTTCTGATTGCCAGAGACTCCATGGGTTACAAACCAATCAGTAGAAAGATTTTGCTTACCTGAGGTAACCTGGGGAGGTGGGCTGGAGGAGGAAAGAGGTAAAGTAGATGAAATCATTCTTTGGCCTTAAAGATAGGGAGGAATATTAACTCTGAGGAAGGAGAACTGTCCCAGTTTTTCTCACTAGTGTGTTAAATCTGGTGAGAAGTTACAGGGCCTGAACAACTTCTGGCCATCTAGCCAAGCTTCTCTGGAATTATGGACCAAATTTGTGTGGAAGGGTGAAGTTTGGGGATGCAACTATGCACCTTAACTGTTTTCAATCTTCTCATCATGACGCATGATAAAAAACAAACATTTTTTGTAGAAAGTGTTCTAAAATAACCAGCCTCCATCAGATTACCACAAGCTTTAAAATGAGAGCTTTCCCAGAACCAGGATCACCAGGGCACCAGGGGCAGAGTAATTATGACAAAAGCCAAAAGGTTTTTTTTTCCTCACTCCCTTCCTACACCAAGACTGCTCACCTGCATCCCCTGGCCTGGCTCAGCTGGCACAGGAGCCAAGCCAGCTCTCCAGCTGGTGTAATGCCCTGGCACAGTCTCAATAGTCTTTGCTGTAATGCAGTGTATACATACTTACAAACATAGCAAACTAAAATAAGGCAAAATAAATAGAGGTGTCAGATTTACAGGTTCCCCTTAGAGATTCCTAAAATCTTTTTTTTTTTTAAATCAATTACCCCCCAAACAAACAGACAAACAAAACCCAAAACAACCAACCTAGAAACAAAACTGCATATATCATGTACATCATCTACTGTACAACAGATCTCATTTCCCCTCACGGAAACTCCTGACACAAGCTTCTCCCGTGCAATCCAACTCAAAGTGTGATCTTTCCTAAAGAAAAGGAAAGATTTAGCCAGTGGGGCTGATCATTATGGAAACACCTGCCCCACAGTCTCCCACCAGGATCCTTTGCAATTCCTTTCCCTTCCTCAGACATTGTGAACACATTACAGAAAGGCTTCTGAAGGCCATCCAGGTTTTTTCCTAGTGAGGAAGTCTCTCAGCCCTGAACACTAGTCCTACTTCTGCTCTCGTAGGGAACTGGTGCCTGGACAATGGCTGTGCTACAGAGCATGGAAAGGTCTTGCTCCTTGAAGTCACTTTACCTTGTAGCATTTCTAGAGACACAATAGACTGAGAAGAGTGACTCAGTTCAAAGCAAGCAGAAGGGGGAAGGAGTCTTCTTCAGTCTTTACTGGGCTCATCCTCATGCAACAATGCAGAGACACAAAGGTGAGCGAGCACTAGACCTCTAGGGACAAACTCTGGAGAGTTAGGAAGTACCTCTTCTAGGTGTGAGGAACTTCATCATAAAGTCAGCAATTACTGTATTTCTGCAGGAAGCAGAACAAGCCCTCAATTATGCCTTTTTCCCTCACATCTCATTTTTCTCCACTTATTTCAAACAACAGAGTGACTTCTCTTAAAATGCTGGTTCTTTGCACAGGTGCAAGAACAACAGCAGACCCTAGCTCTTCTCCAGTGATGTTAGACTCAGACTGCTACCTAAACCTACTCAGGAACAAGATTTTCCTTTCTCCTTCAGCACCTGGCAACTCAGCTACAACTGCTGAAGAAGAGAGCATTATATGCACTCATAGAACCCAAGAGATGAGAAACATGGACAAACTTGGCTTCAGCAAGAATCTGATGCCAGGCCCTACAGCAGAGCCAATTTTTTCCTTATCTTCTGTGTGGGTAACCTCATCTCATACAGTAGATAATTTAATGGACCTCTCTGCTTGTCACCATTTGTATGAAAACACTGCTTGCCTCAGTGTAAAACTGAGCTTTTGAAAAACCTTCTTTATGAACTTTCACCATGGAGTCAAGAGCCTGGGGGACTGTCCAGCACACAGAACGAAGCTTTTGGCCACCACTGCTGGTTTAAAACAGGGAGCCTGGGGCACTGGAGTGCTGAGAAAGTTGAGCTGCATTGAATCAGGGCATGACTCTGAGCTTTCTGTCCATCCCCTTAAAGACCCCACAGCTGATTTACAAGAGTTGCACAATCTCTCATTATTAATGTATGAGTTAAAGAGGTGGCAAAACTATAGCAGCTTTCTTTGACTCTCAATGTGGCTGGATGTTGTTGCGTACCATTATACAGGACCTCTTTAAATCAGGGCTGAACTGTGTACACATAGGGACAGAGGATTTGTCACTATCTCTGCTTTTGCTACATTTGTGCCTGGCAAAGTGACTTCAGTTTCAGAAAGCACAGCACAAACCACAAATACTGGGGCAGGGGAAATGCTGTATTTATAGCCAAAGGGTTTGCCCTGAGGTGTTTCTTCTCTGGCAGCTGCCACGCTGACAGTCTGCCTTATCAAACAAGTACCTGGGGAGCAAGCAAGCAGCTGTACTTGCACATCATCTTGGACTAGGACTGACCTTGGCACTACATGTGAAGTTCTGGGTGAGTCCTAAACCCAGGGAGAACAAAGAGGGAGGGAAAAACCCCTACAATGTTCTAATGCCTAAAAGCATAATCTTTGGAATTCAGGGATTATTCAAATCTAAAGTCAACTGTATACCAATTTGGCACATATTACCACCTCTCATATGGCTTACATGGCATAGGTTACATGGCATGCTTTAAAACAAGACGAACAAAAGGGCTGGGATATATAGCAAGTCTACTTCAGGGAGCAGCAAGGAGCTTGTTAATATAATTTACAAGAGACATTTCTAAAAATCCATTTGTAATTTAAAATAAAAATGCTTAAAAAAGTGAGATTTTTTTCTTAAACTTTCAAAAACCTTTATGAAATAGTCTTTCTTCTACAAGGTGCTTGTGTCCACTGCAATAGGCATTGCTGTTAATAGCTAATCCCAGAAAGGGAGTGGGATAGTAAGGGAGGAGAATGCACCCAGCTCTTGTAAGATACCAGCTCTTTACGATGAGTATTATACAGAGGCGCGGCAGTCTGGAATGTCCTAAATAGGGAAATTCTGGGGCGGGAGACTCAAAATCCAGTAAACAATGAAACATCAGAGTTTAACAATTCTGACTTTTTTGCTTCTCTTCTCTCAATTCTCTTTTTTGCTTTTAATAGTTTACATAATTATTTAACTCTCAAAGTGTTCAGAAAACCACCACAGTTTGCTTCTCCAACATTGTAGTGTGTAATACTGATCAGGCAGCGTGCATTGCAGAGGAAGTTCTGTTCTGCAGACTCAGTGCAGAGCCTGAGGTTAAGTGACATTCAGAGAAAAATCAAACCAAATTATTAAACTTCCCTGGGATTCCTTGACATTTTGTGCTATTGACTAATGCAGCAATTTGTAGATGGTGGGTCCCTCTTCTCAAATGTTCTCTCTTTTCTTCCTGTTTAGGGGGAAGAATCCATCACCATTCTTTCGTTTCCTCTTTTCCTTCTCCAGGGAAGATAATAAAAAAAGAAGACAAGTTTGAAAGAAAAAGGTAAAAAAAAAGGGCCATGACAGCCCACACAATCCAATCCCTTTCCTAGAACCATGAAGACACACAGAATTCAAGCCTCATCGTGGGTTCTTTCCTTTTCTTCTTATATATTTAATTCATGTAACTTAACCACAAATTTATTTGTTTCTTCTGAATTAACTCAATTCCAAAGCCTGATTGGCTTACACAATTCTGTGTCCTCTTCAAAAAACTCTCAGTTTTAATTATGAGGCTCTCCCTTGGTTCATCCTGAGGGATTTCTTCAAAATGAAAAACTCAGCGTGCTCCAAGGCTCTCCTTTGACACCATTCACACCTTTCTGAGTGACATGGTTCCTCTCGGCAGGAGTGGGGTGTGTGCAGTGGAGGTCAGGCTGTTAGACAGAAAGACCAGTTCATGCCAACAGCAATCACAGCTGGCATCAAGTGGAAAAGAAATCTCACTTCTGGCAGGCAGTGAACCCGTTCACTGTTTGTTACTGGAGACCTGTGGATGATACTAGGGAGCTCCCAATTTCCAATCTTGCACCAACAGATAAGAAATTTTCCACTGATTCTCTGCCAGCCTCCAGCAACGACAACAGATTCTATGGTCACCTCCTTGTAATCCCAACCTGGCAGTGGCTTAGTTTTCTAAAGGAAAGCCAGAGTTTCTTTCCAAGAAGATGCATTTCATAGCCTTGAAACTCAACCACCAAGAAATTCCAGAAAACTCCTAGAAAAGCAGAATCCAAAAGACTTTTGCAAATTATTGTACATTGATCCTGATTCTTGATTTTCATTTTGTTACAGACACTGAAGACTTCTTTCTAAGCTTCACTTGCTTTGGGCAGTGTAGGCCACACAAAAATACTATACAGGACATGAGCTTAAACGCATTTTTCAGGTGCTAATCAATGGCTTATAAAATCCAGTTCTAGAAGGGAATTGGAAACTTGAGAACCACATCCCAACAAACCCCTGAAGGCCATTCTAGATCCTGAAGAAGTGGTAGTTTACAGAGTTGGTCTGAAACTAGTCTTCCTTGTTATCAGCAAGATGGAGATCATGACTAGTTTTTACTTTGGCACACAATTATCTTGTTCCAGCTGTGAGGCTGTCTGCAAGGCCCAAGTACTTTCTGTCATCACCATGAGGCCTTTGCTGACACAACACACTCCCAGAAGTAAATCTGTCAGCTCTGCATGGCCCACAGGCCCTGCTGGATCCACAGAGGCACTTTTATAATGGTTCAAATTAGGAGCACAGAAGAAGGGTGAGAGGAAAGCTGATCATGGAGAGGTAACGTCTCTAGCGACAGACCGAAGCCTTTGGGGCAGCTGTCAGCCAGGCGCCATCACACACATTCATCTTCCTTGTTTTGCACTTTTTCAACACCTTCTTTTGGTTGATTATTTCTCTTCTTCTTGTAGTTAATAATTTAGCTTTGTCACCACCCGCTCACGGCTTGTCTCTAAGCCTTGGTTCCCCGAACGTTTGCGGTTACGCTTGAGCTTGGATAAGTCTTTGTCAAAGACTTCACCCGACCTTAATGCTGACACCAGGTCATCAAACTCCCCACTCTCTTCAGAGATGCTTCCAGCTTTTGCCTTCTTTTGTCGCCTCTCTTTCTCCCTCTGTTCTTTTAGCTGTGGAGAAGGACACAGAGTTTTAGGATTAGCTAACAAAGATGCCAGATCACTGGGTACATTGCCAAGAAGTAGCTAAAATGCATCAGCACAGATTAGGGGAAAAAAAAAGAGTAGGAGCTTATCCACAAGGCCATCACCTGTGCCAAGAGCAACAAGCCCATGCTGGGCTTCTCTTCTACACAGGCGAGAAGAAAGCAGGAGAAATGAGGAATGAGAAGCAGCACACGTCTGCCTCACAAAGCACAACTGGCCTGCAGCAAGAGGACACACGGGATCTCTCCATGCTGCTGCTTTTCACAAATTTTACAGCAGGATAGTGCCAGCTCAGCTCTCTCTTTCCACTGCTCAGCTCCAGAATCAGTAGAACTGGCAAGGGATGGTGGTGGCTATCAGGAAGGTCTCTCACTCTGCAAATGCTAGCCCCACATTGCAGGAAGACTCTTTCCGTAAGGCCTCCCTCATGGCATATTAGGCCTACAGTGCTTTAACAGTGGGCCCTGAACCTTCCAGGCTGGCTGAGAGGAAACTTGAGCCTATGTCCTGGCATTTTATCCCTGTGTCTAACAGTAACGCTGCTGGAATCCCGGTGTTTTACCTCTCTCCTCTTCTGAAAGGCAAAACCCACTGCTTTTGGCTCAGCAAACATTTAAAGCAGCAACTCCCCGCAGCGCGGCCTGGGGCCATGGCAGCAGCAAGGGCTGAGGCGTCAGCAGCGGGGAAGGAGGCAAGGGACTGCAAGTTCTCAGGCAGCACAGAGGCTGGGGTTAGAGGGGGAGGCTGGTTCACACGAACCCCTGGGGACACACACGTCTGTCTCCAGCAGCAAAACCCACAGAAAGCTCTGCTGCCATGTCAAGGCCAGACAAGGCCCCAGTAATGAAGGCATTAAGGCTGGCCAGAGAAATACTGCTGGGGTGGGCTGCAGCAGGTGCCAGGGCATTTGCTGTGTCACTGTGCACTGTCAGATGACAGGCACACAGCAGACGATGATGGAATCTGACTGGAAGCTGACCAGCTTGGCAAGACTGAAGGAAATCTGGCTTCTTTGCTTGCTGCCTAAAAGCAGGATAGTCTGGCATGGGGTGGTGGCAAGCCCATCCTGCAAAGTCCCAGGGCAAAAATGCCAGGGCTAGATTTGGTATATGAATCCAAAAGGAGGTAATTTGGAAGTCAAAGAGTACATCCTCAAGATCTGACAAAACAGCAGCAAAAATGTCATATATAGGAACAGAACAATTCCAAAGAGAGGTGTCAGGGAGAAGAACATCAAACAGTGACAGGGTGTGAGCACTGGAATTTTTCTCAAGGCATGAAAAAGTGAGGGAAGGAAACATCTTCCTGTGCCCAGATCCTCACCATTGCCTCCATGCGTGCCCTGCGCTCCTCCTCTTCCTTTTTCTTCCTCATATTCTCCAGATCTTGCTTGGCCTCTGCAAATGACTGTAAGAAAGTGTCGAAGATGCCAAAAAATTCATCTGGCTGCATCTTGCCCTCAGTCTCTCCAAAATGCTTCAGTGCCTTGGCATACTGTCAAGGGGGCAGAAAACACAAGAGCCATAATTAGGGAGGCAGTTTGGTGAAGACAGCAAGGATAGCTTATGAGTAACCACACCATGTAATTCAATACCCTCTAAGCATTCATGTGGCAAGAGTAGAAACTACTCCCAGCAACAGAAGCACTTCTTCTTAAGGCAGGTGTCTCCATCCCTGAAGAGTCTGCTCTCCTGGATATCCTTTGGGCAACATGCAGCAATAGTGCTGGAGAGCACCAACTGTCCACTGATACAAAAAGTGATCTTTAGTTCCTGAGGGCAACAGAGTAATTTCAGAGGATGACACTGTGGCCACATCTTGGCTGCAGCTACAGGACAGCCAGGGCATGGAAGACAGTGAGCTAGCTGGGGAAACAAGTAGTTTTAGTCCATACTTTCCCCTTCCATCTTCCCTTCAAATCCACTTTTTAAATGCCTGGAGGTAAAAGTTTTTTGCAATAAAGCTACAGTCTGTCCTCTCAGAAACCTTCTGCCATGTCATCCATCTCTCTGGAGTCCTCTGAGTCAGGGTGTTGCCCGGGAGAGAGGAGACTATAGACAGACAAGGCATGAGAGAGGGGCAAGGAAAGCAGCCAGGGCTCCCAGGCAGACTTAAAAGAGAGTGAATACATCACAAGTGGTTTTTATTTTAAAAGGCAAATGTTGAGGCTGCAGGACACATATGGAGGCAGCCAACTGGCAGGACTTCAGTCACAGGGCAGTCCTGATGGGGATATGGTAAATTCACAGCAACCCCTGGCTCTCGGACATCAGTCCTGCAGTAGTTGTCCTCTCTCCTTTGCACTCTCACACTCCCAAGCGTGTCTCATTGCTCACCAAAATGCACTCAAATACAAGCAGATATAGTCTGTCAGCAGCACGTACACACGTAGAGTAAGTGCTGTGTAAGGACACACATCCATTGCCCAACCACCCTCCCTCACACTCCTCTGTGCTGCAGCAGGCAGCCCCAGGAGCACACTCCTGACAGCAACTCCTCCCTGATGCACAGCTTCCCTAGCATTCCCTGCTTGCACTTTAGCACACAACCACAGAGCAGCAGAGCATCCTTACAAACCTCGACATTTACCAAACCAGGCTATGGACTGTCTTCAAGCTCTCTGCTGCATGTTTTCAGCCCATACTAACACAGCTCAGTTTCCCTTTCCTTATGTGAGCGCTCTTGCAGAATGGAAAAGACAGTAAGAACAGTTCAGGCTCTGATCCCAGCACAAAATGAATTTGGAAGCAGGTCTTATAAACCCCTCTGGCCCTGTACCAGGTAAAGCATAAACAATGTCTCCCAGTCAACTGCAGGGGGAAGAAATCTCCAAAGAAAGCAACTTCCTTCTGGCATAGCCTGAGAGATTCAGCATCTCCCCTTCTCTGCTATCCCTGCCAGGCCCACAAAGCAGTTTGAAGCAATAGATTCTTTTTTCTTTCTTTAAAAAGGCTGTGTTCTCAGCCAGAAACAAACAAAGAAACCCAAAGAATCTTGGAAAAAAAGTGTTGGAAGAAATGCAAATTGCTTTGAGCTACCAAACATGGCAGGAGTTGAAGGAAACTACATAGAAACAGCAACAGATTACTTCTCTGTTTAACTCTTTTCTCTGAAGCCTCTGAAGACATACACACAAGTATGCACACCTACACCCTCTCCCCACTCCTCTCTGTAATTTTATCTGTATATAATACACACATAAGCTTTTTTGAATATTAGAGAAGTGCAGCAGTCTACAGTAACCCATGCTGAACCAGCACCATCTCTTTGGCAGAGAGCATACAGGCTGTAAATACCACAGGAGATAAAGCATCTCCATATGCTCTGTTTTCTCATCTTGCTTGCTTCAGTGTGACAATCAGCCAGGAAGGCAGAAAAGTGCCAGAGAAAGACTTCAGCACAGTCATTGCCACGACTGCTTGAACACACAGAGCACCTGAAGCTCATTGCTCACAGGGGATGTACTACCTGGAATCTCTTCCCACCTAATTTGTCATTAACTCCTGAGAAAATTGAAAGTAAAGCATAAATTATGAGCAGTGACTAGAGCTGCCAGCTAGAAGGAAGGCTTGTCCAACTGCTGCTAAGCCTGAATTCAGGCGCAGCTCACAGGAGAGGGCAGTTGCACCTTGCAATGCACTCCTCTATCCCGTGTTCCTCCTGTGCTCAGCAAAGGTGAGTGAGAGGGCACACACAAATGAGCTGGTTGAATCCATGAATGTCCAGAGGGGTTTCCTAGTCACTTAAGGAAGCTGGAGGTTGAAAAGGCAGAGGTTGCTTGCCTGGGGCTCTTGGATCCCACATACAGGGAAGTCCTCTTTAGAGGGTGGTGTTGTCTGCAAATGCTCTGCACAAGGCCTGTCACCCAACTACTAGGACCAGCTAGCTCGTGTCACACTGACAAGAGGGGCTTTTGTCACTGCCTCCCCACTGCCACTCTGAGGATGAACAGTGCTGCTGTGCTGGAAAGTCTCAGCAGCCTGGGAGCCTTCCAGACACACTCATGAGTCTAAGGTGTTGCTGTCTCTAAGCAGCAGCAAGGAGGCTGAGAACAGCCTGTCTTTGGTGCCCTGTAACACAGGGCTCAGGAGGTCACAATCACTTACTGTAAAGCAGTGAAAGACGAAAAGCAAAAACTCTGTGAGCTGGATGACCTAAAATAACTACAAAAGGAAAAATCTGGAGTTCACTGAAATAAACATTCTCCTTTTTTCTCTACCCTCTCTGGAAAAAAAAGCTGACTGAGCACAGGAAGGCAAGTCAGGAGATCCAGCTTTTGCTGCCAGCTCTGCCCATGATGTGGCTTGGGAATTCATGCTTCCTTTCTGAGCATTGTTACAGAACAGAAAGTGTCGCCCCATTGATCTGATATAGCAAATGGCAAAAAGCAGTTGTTCACATCTGTACAACAACTGCACTAATGTAATGCACTATTGTAAAGAGGCACATGCTGTCTTTTCACTGTTTAAACTACAACAGACCCCTCTGGCTTTATTACTTCTTTTACTTCTCTGCAATTCTAGTTCTGTGACCACATGTGTTTGTCCAAAGCACTGGTGATGGAATGAGGGGCAGTGAGCTGCCACAGAGAGCCCCCACAAAGCTGTTACAAAGCACAGGCTTCCACCTGCCCACAGAGGCTAAAATCATACTGCCTGCCTCACTCAGGGCATTAAGAGGCAGAGTGGCACAGACCAAGGTGCTCTGGATCATGGCCCTCTCTTTTGCTCTCTGTCATGGGATTTGTGTCACTGTGTACAGATTGCTTGACAGTTCCATGGGCAGGTTCCCTGCCAAACAACACCAGCTCTTGTGCACAGTTGTGAAATCTGTAGCTAACTCCTCATGCATGAAAAATGCTTTCCAGAATTTTGTGATGTGCTCTAATATTGTGGAACAAGGGCTGAAACTCACTTATTCCTGAAGTCATTTGGGGACAGATGACATGGGCAAAAGCAAAATGGAAAACTGTGTTTCAGCAGGTTTTCCACTGTAATACAGAGTGGTATATCTTTTTTCATTAAAAAATTCATTTCTGCACCATAAGGGCCCCCAAGCTCCATGATATAACAGGTCCACGAGCTCAGTGCCAGTTCTGCTTCCTCTGCCAAACTTTCCACTGAATTTATCCTCTTGCCAAAGCAAATCGTTTAGACAGTTGTTTATTTTAAAAAGCCATTTTAGCAAGGAGAGGGAAAGCGGGACAGCAGCACACACAAACTCTGCTGTGCTTGCCAACGAAATGTTAAACAGTGGCAGAAGACCTCTGGAAACGGCAGGAATGGGGCTCTATGAGGAGAAGGAAAAACAGCCATGATAAAAATTTCCTGCTGTCTATGCTGTCTGCTGTTGTGGGAAGAGCCAATACGCAACTGAATTATACCATGCAGCCATGGAACATGAACTGTATTCCTCAGACAAGTACTCTTGAGTGTGCTCTTAGGAAGACACCAATTCAGTACTGAGGCAGGTCAAATAAATGTCTTTTCTCTTTATGGGACAAATTCAGATCAGTTAATGGAAAGAGGCCTGCCAATTTCAGTCAGGGCTAGGCCCAGCTCTTCTAGTTGCCTAAATGCTCTTAAAGGATTCTCCCAGCAGTTCAACAGTTACATTGAGTTACAGGTGCTTTAAACTTTTCTCATACATAAGATGCCTACCTGCACTGCTGCACCTGAAGTTCTAAGTTACTGTACAACAGCTGTGTGATTTATTTACCAAATGGCTGCTGCTGTCCTTTGTAGAATACTTCATCTTTCTCAGTCTCTGTTCTGATACATTCCTTATTCATTTCCCCAGGAGCTGACAGAAAACACCAGTCCCCAAAATGCATAATCGAAGTGCATAGCCTATAACTAGCACTTGGACTATAGCATTTCTTTGTGCTTCATAGCATTCTGCCATTAATGACTATTTTCTTATATGGTTTTCACTCAGCAAGCTTTCACTGGCTTTCTGTTCTTCAAAACAGTTACTGTAGTTGCTAAGCTTATTAATGTATGTGCAGATTCTGAATTTCTTTCTCCATCATACTTTGCTCGAGAGGAACTGTCATCAGAAAGACTGGAAATGGACACTTTTCCTATCCACCTTGCCCAGGCAGTAGTCTTTACAATGGCTCTATAGAGAGACTTAAGTTTGACATTTAGCACAGGAATGGCAATATCTGACCAAGCAGACTCTGTACTTCTAACAAGATCCAAAGTGTCTTAAAACCAGGTTTGTTATAAACCAAGCACAAAGCAGAACAATTCTGAGGAGGTCTAGTGATCTAAGTTCATACCTGTCAATATTTAAGTACATAGAAAAGATTCATATAGGACAAATGTCACCTTTTTCAAGTAGAAAAATAAAATTCATACCATAGGAGGTTACTCTTCCTCTGCTTGGGCATTTTCATTGCTTTCCCACAGGAAACAGAGAAAAAATTTTCATGAATAAAATTCAATCTCTTCTTTTTTGTGTTAAAAAAAAAATCAATTTTTCATCTGTTCAAACACATAAAAATTGGTGAAGGATTCCAGGGCAGAGTTTCACTTTCTCCTGCCCCCACCTTCCAGTTTATGGGAAATGGCAGAAAACATTATCCCTTGATCTAATCTATATACTCCCTTATAAACTGGTATTGAAAGTGAGAAAAACACAAAAAGAACAAGAAACAGCTGTGCTAGAAAGCCTGTTTAGAGAGTTGGTCTAAGTTTTCAATCAGTTCTTAACCAAGCCATCTGTTTACTGCATGAAGATAAGTTACAAGGCTTCCTCTGCAAACATGGATGCCTGCATCTGACAACCCGGCCCTTTAAATTTAAAATATCACTTCCTCCCTGTGGCCACTGACTTTGAATGGTTCTGTTCAAGCAAAAAAGCCAAAAAGGTACTGCATGGGACTGTGAAAAATATTGTCTGCTGAGAAGGTCAGCACCACACCTTGGTAATGGATTGTTTCCATCACTAAAGAAATTACTTTTGCTAATATTGAAAAAGTTTTAAAAAATGTAAAACTTCCCCAGTTTGAAAAGATAAGTTATATTGTTTTAAATCCCAGCTGAGGAAACATGGCTCTGATTAACTCATGGTAATCAATTAACCACATCTAAATTTAGGATATCCAACTCCAGCTGTTAAAACTAGGGCTTCTTTATTATTAATAAATCTGTGAGTCAGACCAGTTCTTCCTAGGCTCATTTGGATATTGTTCAAAGTCCTCCCTGCCCCACTACCTTTTTTGCTCAATTTTCTTTGCTTAGAGAAATTAAAAAAAGAACAGGATAATCAGATGTCTTGGTCCTTCTCTTCCTTTAATTGGCTAGTTCCATTATGTTTCCATGGTAAGAAAAAAGTTTGTGATTCAACAAGCACAGAGAGCCCATTGAGGTTGGAAGATGTTATAAGCTTTGCAAAGCACATCTGGTTTGTTGAAAATTTCCAGCTTTTTCCTTTTTTTTTTTTTTTTCCTTTTTTAAGAAAGAAAAGAGGAAAAAGAGGAAGAAAAGAGGGCCAAAATAATATGAAGCAAACATGAGAAATAGCTCAACACTGGTAAGGACAGACAGTTCCCTTACTGGAGTCCAAAAGCAGCTTTTTGCCAGTGGAAGAACCAAAGCCATAGGTTGAGCAAAAGTTGGAATGGTGTGTGTTCAAACATAGCAAGGGTGTGTGAGGAGAAGGTAGAGTAACGTTTCCTAAGCATGTTATAGTCATTAAAATAAAACATCTCTTTATGTTGAGTGCTTTATGTTGGCTATGTCTAAAAAAGCATACAACAACTTCCAGACATACTGGTCTGTCTGCAGGGAGTTTCTTTGGTTATTTTTAAAGCAAAAGAATGGCATTTTTCCTGAAAGTGTATGATCAAGGAAACTTGCATTGCTGTGCTGGACATGTACCACTTGCTGGTTTTTAACCCCCAACTGAACTTATAAAGAATCTGCATTGGGTTTTTGTCCTGGTGTGCCAAAAAGAAAGGAGCACCACCATCTTTAACACCAAACCAAAAGTGTGCAGTCTAAGCCATGAACGGAGTGAATATCTTTCCAGAAATGTGTGCCTAACTATAATGAAGTTGAAAAATTTACCCAGTCATAATACAAAAGCCCCCAGACCACAGAAAGCCAAGTTTTTCTCAGTAAATTTAGTGGGGGTCGCAGAATGTAAAGTACTTTTTTGTACTTAGAAAGCCAGTACAGTGAACATTATTGTACTGGAAGTAGTTTGAATTTTCTTGAGCAATGTGACAACAATGAACTAGATGATCTTTAAGGTCCCTTCCAATCCAAACCATTTTATGATATTATGAAAAAATTAGTCATCTCCCCAGAATGCTTTTAGTGGTGTCAGACTGCCCAGCTTTGCCCTCTGAGTGTTGCAATAGCTACTGCCCCACTGGTGTTTGCCAGGTCAGCCCTCACTGACAGCCGGGGGCTCTGGTGTTTGCAGCTGCAAGTCACTATTACCAACTTTATCTCCGTAGTAAGAAAACGTTTTTGAATCACAAAGCAATATTACTGCAGAGGAACTGGATGAATGAGGAGTCTTACTGTCAAGATCCTCAGCCTATATTTTCAAAATGTAAGGCCTACTGATCCAACAGCATAGCTTTCATTAGTAATGCAATTGGTCCTTTAACACTAAAAGGACTGACACCAGAGTGGAAATAATTCAATCCAAAAGAAATAACCCATTTGCTTCATATAGCCAAGCACTTTTAACATGCCAGCCAACAAGGGCAGATTTGCCATTACATATAATTTACTTTAAAACTTGCTCTTCTCTAAACATTTTCATGTGCCTATGATCTTTTCATATAAATTCTTCCTCATTCAGCTGAGAGACAGAGGGATTACTGCCAGATTCCAGTCATCAGCAAAGAATAAGCACCTCCTTAGGTGTACCAGTCTGGTAATGGAGGTGCAGACATTGAAATGACAAAATGATTGCAGCAGGACCTGAAGAATAAACATGCACATGGTTCTGGGTGTGTAAGAAGAACCCAAAAACTTCAGACAAACCACACATGTTTGGGATTTCTATCTTTGTACTGAAATACACCCAGTCACAGAGAAGCAGAAAAGATCAAGCATAGCTGGTGTAGCACTGTACCAGCCACTTAGAAGAAAATTAACCCTATCCCAGCTGAAACCAGGACACCAAACTACCAGATACATTTTTAAAGGAAAGAGAAAAAGCACAGATGTCCCCAGATGAATGAGCAAAGTGGAATGCAGTCAGAAGAAGGTAAAAAGATGTGAAAGTCACCATCACTAACAAAGGACCCCTTTCTCAGCAATGGCTTAAAAGGCATTCCCTTCTACACTGCGGCAAGGTGTGGTATCCTGTCACTGCAATTCTATGAATAAGAATAATTCACACAAGAATAATACAAAAGAAGATTAGAAAGAAGTGGGTAAGAGCATGATTCTTCTTTTAATCCTAAAATATGTTCTAAATGGATATAGACCACGTTAGAAAAAATAAGAAACTTCAGCATAAACAATTTTCAGTGTCTATTTAGTTTTCATGGCAGTCCCAGCACCTTAAATCACTGTTTCCATTTTAATTCAGGCTTTTGACTGAGCTGATGAAACTCTAATCACTTCAAAAGGAATTCTTACCTTGTCTCTAGCCTCGTTGAGAAGGTCTTCTAACTCTGAGAAGCTGAAACTGGCCACAGTGATGAAATCGCTCATCACGGGAACAAACCTGTCCCCTGATTCTCGCATGCGTCTCTTCTGATAATCCAGCTCCTGAAAGAGAAGAGATAGAGACAGGCTAGTGTCAGATTCCTCGGTGATGAGAAAGGCAGCAGGGAAGTCTATCTGTTTCACACACTGCAGAGCCTGCTCTGCTCTCACATTCATCCAGAGCTCTAACTTAGAAACCACCTTCTCACTAAGTCAGAAGTTTTTAGGTGAGAGAGGGGAGGTCAGGGTGGGATGAAGGAAGGTCCTTGTTACAGTTTCTCTTATCCTCAAATGACAACCACTCCCAAGAAAGCCATCAACATGCTAAGTCTCTAAAGCAACTTTATGATTTAAGCATCAACTACATGAGTGCTACATTTTTTTCCATATGAAAAATGACAAATGATAAAGAGTTTTGTGTAGCAAGTGACTTTAGGATTTCTAATAGTGAGTTTTGCTCCATTGTCTCTTCCTATGGTCAATCAAAATGCTGTATACTTGGGAAAATGTGCTCTAGATCTCTTTTTTTATTTATCTGAAAAGCACCAGGTGAACAGCAAAAAAGACATCAAAATTGGTTCTTCCACTGAAGGATAAGTAGAGAGATGCCAGGCACAACATTTGTTAGCACCCTGCTAAGCATTAGCCTGGACATCATAAAAGTGACAGAGTTATAAAATGGGGCTATTGTGGTAAGAAGAGGTATGGTAAAAGTAAAAAGAATACATAAAACCATAGAAAACAATGATCTATTTGTCTGCTACCTACAAAAAGAAAAAAAATTTATTGCAAGATTCTTTCTTTCTGGCTCAAGTTTTTTTAGTTTTAAGCCAAGATTACCCATAGCTATCTCTTCCCTTACTTTAATCATCATGCTTGAAACATGGAGAGAGCTACAGAGGTCCTGAAACTGACTAATTTATAGTGAGACTGGATGTCTCTCATGCCTGTACTTGGCTTGTGTGCTGTTGACAGTCTCCTGGGGACAATGAAATTGTAATCTGAGCCTCATCTTTATTCTCAGCTGAATAATCAGTGGGAATGATAAAGCCTGACTTTCTCTGTAGGGAAAGCAGCATGAAGCAGCAGGTCAAGTTATGATCTGACCCTCTGTTCCCTTTGGAAAATACTTTTGTGCTGGCTGCAGCTCTAGCTCCATGCATTTGGGTGCTCTCTGTTGCTGCTCATCAAAATAGTAGTTCACAGAGCCAAATGGGTAGGTTTATAAGCACCTAAGGGTAGGTTTGTAAGCAACTGTGCTGAGAAACTTCTTGGGATTTGTTCCACACAGTGCTGCTGAATGCCAAGAACTACTTTGGCCATCAACAACCTAAAATCTGACATGATATATCTTTTGGTCTGGTGTGAGTTGGAAAGGGAATGTAACCACCACAAGGAAAGACCACAAAGGAGAAAAGGGGCGGGAAAGGCAATGTGGAGGTGGCCAGAGAAAGCCCACAATAAAGAAGTGCTACTTCCCCTGCTTTCCACTAAATCTTCTTCTCCTGGTTTCCTAACAGATCACAAAGGACAGTCCTGGGAGCACCGCTCAGTACATCACTTTACAGTGAATTTTGTCTATGTTACAATCACTTTTAAATGAACCTTACAAATACAAGAAATGTCATTTCACGTGCTTCTAACTTTTTTTTTTTTTAGCCACTCTCTTCCATTCTAATTTTGAAGTTTACTTTAGATGAAAGTTGCTCTGCTCTCTCCTTCCCTCTTTCTCTGGCAGGTGAGTATAACAATTCTGTCATCTTACTCTCAGTTGAAAGCTATGGCATTTGGGACTGTTACTTGAGAGCAGGGTTTTTCAAAGTAAAATCAAGATTAGGTGGTCTGCTCTTAAATTTCAAATTCAAATTCAGTTCTTACCTCCAGAATAATTATCTCAAAATGCAAGAAAGCTTTAAACCCACACAAGCAACCAGTATGACTATGTAATCTGCCAGAGAGCAACACCATACAATAATAAATCCCTCTGAATCTTCTAGAAATGATCTCTGCTAATCATAGTAGCACAACAGAGGCTGGAACTGGCCCTGATGGGTTGGGCTGCTGGTTCGCTAGAGGCATGAAATGATTCAGCCATGGAAGTAATTTCTCAAGTGGTGGTTACAATCTTGCTGTGTGACAGAAGGGCTCTGCTGACAAAGTTCCTTTCCATTACTTATCTGTCCTTCTGGAAGCATCCTATACAAAGGCTACAGCTGTATGAATGTCTGGGAAATGAATGTATCTTAGTTTTACACACAAGCGAGCTGCAAAACCAGGAAGCCAAATGGTTCATAGTACCTTTAAGAACATCTGACTGTGAAACTATTTTTAGCTTTCTATTCTTAAGGGGCCTTGAAGAAACACCAGTCACTGGAGCCAAAGCTGTGGTGAGAACACACTGGAAGAGAATCAAGAATCACACCTTTCCCTCCTCCCCCTTCCACCTGACAGTGATCTTCTATTGTTGCTATAGTGCTGCTTTTTACACGCCAGAAAACCACGAACTGAGCAAGCAGACTGGGAGGTGCTGGCAGCCTTAGAAGAAAAATACCATGGCAGGAAGAAGACTGAGGCAGGAAGATGGTGATTGTATGGGAAAGAGAGGTCACCCATGGAACCCATGTATGGAAAAGAGAAGAAAAATCAGCTGTCAAGGCAAAAGGACAAATAATCTGATGAAAAAAAGCAAAACAGAATTAGCTACTCACATTTCAAAGGGGGGGAACTGTCTGTCCCAGCCAAAAACTGGGCCTCTCTCCATGTCATGAACCTCATGTCAGCCTTCCCTTTACAGGTTCTTTTAATTCCCAAACACTGTACTCCATGTATGGAGCAGTATTTCTTCTCATTGCTGCATTCTCCCTTACCCCGAAAATCCATAAAAAATGTTGGGAAAGGGGGGCGGGGGGTTTGTGTTTTTTTGGTTTTTTTTTTTTTTTTTGGTGGTTTTTTTTTTTTTTTTTTGGTTGGTTGGTTGGTTTTTTGTTCACAGGAGGATCACTTTCTTAATTGTGAGCGATGAACTGCTGGCAACAGCCAGACAGCCTGGGAACCACTGACCGGACAAAGACACCTTCCTCTGCTCCAGAGGAAAAAGCAAATTCAGGTCACATGAAAGAAAAATTAACTCATCACTTTCCTGTCTTATGGTGAATGAGAAGGACTGGAGGGTCCTGTGTTAGTCCCTTGTAAATAGGTAACCCTTGCACAGAAATCACCCAATGCCAATTTCCAACAACTAGCTTTCATTAGTAGCAGGAAAAATTCCACCACTGTTGATTTGCTTGCCAGCTCAGCTGCTTCATATTTAACTAGTTTCTATCCTTCCCTTTGCCTTCCCAAGGAGAGCTTAGGACAGAAGATAGGGCTGCATATAACAGAGCACTACCTGCTTACTACTACTCCAAGAGCCATGTGAAACACTTGCTCAGCAGACATCCATCCCTCAGTAAGAAAGAGCATGAATTTTATTTCTTCTTTCAGTCCATGCCATTTTTCAAACTGTCCTTTTAATTTCCAGGTTGAGATCAAACAAGCTTTTCATTAGCCTTAACTCTGCTAAGATCATCAGCAGGAGCTCCACATGAGAAGCTTTTATTTGTTTTTTCTTGGTTAATGCATTCTGAAATGGAATGGAAAGGAATGAAAAAAGAAAGCCCACTTTATCTTATCATAAAATATATACTGCCCCTGATTCTGAGAGAGATATTGTAAGTGTGGCACTTTGGAAACCTTCAGATACTTACAGTTTCAACAGCTTTCAATCCAGTCTTTATGTTGTTGACTTCCTTCTCCAGCTCTACCAGGCTGCACAGGAGACAGAGGCAGAGCAGATAAAACAAAAAGAGCAGTGTTACACAGGGGTACAGGAACTGTGCAGCAGCACAGACCACTGGCCCATCACGTCTGGGATCCGGGCTCTGGCACCAGCCACGCCAGATGACTCGAAACGAGGGGAAGGGGATCTGTTGATGCTCTGTGCTACTTTTTGTATGTAAGATGAGGCAGACCCTGCTTGCCTATGGTCACACTGAAAACTGGGGTTTTCCTGGGAAGGAAAGGGGAGGCTGCCCTCAGAACATCTGTCCTGCAAGCTGTTCCTGACCCTTCAACCTGGAGCGTATGCCCCACGGCCAGCTCGCAGTGATCAGCGGACACACAAGCAAGGAGCACAGCTTTAGCACACACATCACTGCAGTCTCAGATTATCTCTACATATGATTCTTACACCACATAACTACTAAATCCCATTAGCAGTACATTTACATGTGATTTTTTTTTTTTTTCTCCCTCACAGTTCAAACATTGTTTTTTCCAGCTGCACTTCTACCATATGTTAGTCTGGGCCAGCTTACACTGTAACTGAGCATAGAAATGTACTGTTAATGCTCATCCATGCTTCCCTAGACACAGATGTTACACTGAATGTCTGCTCATCATATATAAATGCGAGCTTCTTTTTTTTCTAGGACTTGTGAGCAAAATAAGTCTTTAACTTCCAGATAACTAGTGAGTTCCTATTTGTGGATCAGCAGGCATCCCCTCCAAATATTTGGGGAATAGTAGCTTACATCTCAAAAACACCACTAAAGCTTTAATAAATGCCTTTGAAGTGTGAAAATACGCTAATTTTTCACTTGTCTTTCGTTACTTGGAGTAGTTCCTTACAGAAATAATCACGTTTGGGTGAATAATATGCGTATTTTTTGAGAAGTGCTTTGGAAAGCAAAAACAAAAAAGTTAGTATTTTGGGGGTTGGGTTCTGTATTCATTTTTTCACGAACACTTCCAGAAATGGACCACTGACTTTTTGCAGAAAGTATGATGCTTTCTGCACTTCTGTGCAAGACTGATATGTGCAAAAGTTTGAACAGTCTTCCCGAAAAAGATTTACTGTAGCCTCTGTGCCTAATTGACCCTATCTTAGAAACAAACCTGCAATTACCTAGAAAAAATAGCACACTTAGATGAACAACCATAGAATATGGTGAGTGAATCATAAGCAACAGCCAGCCTAGTTAGAATGTCTGATTCAGAAAATAAGTAAATACAGGAATATCTAAGTAAAGCTATCAATTCAGTTATGTACAACAAAGGCATTACAACTGTAAGGCTGGCCATGGGTTTAAGAAGACAGAAGTGAAAAAAAAAGTTATGATAACTAAGTTAACAAAAATCGCTGGGAACTCCAGCTCTGAGAAGCAATAGTACTGGACTTACTTGACTTTTGCTGCTTCTGGAAGATGCTGCAACTCAGATTGGATATCTAGGATATCTGGATAATTCTTCTCAAAGATCATAATTAGGTAGTGCAAGAGTGTAATGTTCCTAAAGAAAACAAAATAAAAACAAAAGGTAGAAATGAGAAGGAAGATGGTCATGAGAAGGAAAGGATGGGGAAAGGATTGTAACAAATCAGTGAAAAATATTTGGGTAGGAAATGTGCTTGTTTGAACAAAATAAACAATATGTCAGCAGTTAGCAGCCGTGCTACTGAAAGGAAAGTGCAAAGGATTGAAATGGATTAGTCCTTTATGAACCATCCTTCCTAAAACCTCAAGCAATATAATGTATCCTAATTTATTCTGGGAACACCAGCATGCTTCCATCCATGGGTGAAATAGAAAAGAAAACTGCATAACACAGTATAATATTTGTCACCAGATACTTCAGAGAACAAACAACTAATAGTACTAAAGGGACATTAACTTAAGGGAGAAGCAAGCTGTCCTCAGAAGCAATATGGGAAAACAAACCCCATAGTTGATTAAGAAGAGAAAAAAAGTTCTTGAAGATTGGAAAAGCTGCAAAAAAAATACTGCAGTAATGAAATAGCTGAGCTTATGTGTAGTGAGCTCACTAACATAAAACCAATGGCAGCCCAAGTAGGAGCACATAGAATTGAGTTGTGTAAAGGATGCAGGAGAGGGTTTAAGGAAATTTCTAAAGTAAACAAGGAATTCTGCATGTGAAGAGAACAGACAACAATAACAGCTACTTTAGGTGGGTGTTATGTGGTTAACCAACAGGGAAGATAGCAGATGGCCGCTTCTTCACTCAGATTGGAGCCTGGGAGCTGGGAACTTGTGAGGGAACAGAATTTGTACAGGACATCTAATATATGGAAAAATTAAGCCAAGCTGCATTAAGGCAAAAAAGAGTTAAACATCTGCTATACAACTGTTAGCCTTGGAACACAGAAAAGGACATTTTGGTAGTCAGAACAGTACTCTGTTAGTTCAAACTCCATTAGGTAGGGATGAATTTCTTAGGATATTTTACTGCCATCATTCATTCTATCACAGCCTGAAGTAATTTAACTACAACTATGGTCTTAGCAAGTCTTAAAATTCAAAGAAGGTGCAAGTTAGTAACAACCTGCAAGGTTCTTACTCCAAGGAATTTCCTTTCTCCAAGGAACACCTTAGCAGTACTGAAGTCCAAAAGTCATATTCTCTGCCCAGTCTCAGCTGGATTAATTCCTAGAACCAGTATGGGATATGGGGCAAAAGACAGAGTGACTACAAAGACCTGCAGTCCATGTCAATGAACCGTAAACTTCATATTCCCAAACCAGCTGTTTTCCTAATCTGCCCTAGATACAACCAGGATCAGTCCCTCTGAGTTATGCCTTGTGGTTTCATTAGTGGTGTACATAGAGAAAATGTTTGTGACAATCCTGCATCAGAAATATAGACCATGTTTCACAGGAGACATAAAATTGCGCTCAGATTTTTTTTTTTTTTCACATTTTATTTTTTTGCAAAACCATGGCCGTAAAACTTTGGTAGAAAGAGAAAATTCCATAGAAATCCTCTTTCTCCCCAAACTTATTTCAGTTTTTGTGAAATACATTTTGTCATCTATGCATAAGGCTGCAAAAACGCACTCCAATATCAGATGTGCATTATCCAGAGAAACAGCAGAATTTGGTTGCTGTGTTATTAGCTGGTCTTAACTGCTGCAGAATCTTTAAGATTGAAAAGCACTACTTCAGTGCTGAATAAGACATGATTTTCAATTGTCTACAGAGCAAAAACCAAACAAAAACCCATTTTCACTACTATGCTAAGAGATGCAGCAGCACAGTTACCAATGTATTTACGGCCTTTCACCCCACCTGTCTATGCTGGATTTGGTGTCCGCAATTTTGTTCAGGCTGGAGACTTTGAAGCCATAAGCGCTTCCCCTTTGGCCCTTGTTCATGTAATTCCCAAAGGCAAGAACTACCTCCAAGAGTTGCCTCAAACGCTTGCTTCGGATGAGCTCTTTGGATGCCAGAAGAATGGCTTGAAGAGAGAGAGAAAAGAACAAGTTATTGCACAGTGGCTGTTTTTAACATGCTGGGGGCCCATAATTTGAAATACCCTGAATAGCATTTGCACAATAACTGCTGCAACTCTGTCTGTGTGCTGTCCTTCCTGCACCCACACCCCCCCAGAATGAGGGCAACTGGAAGGAAAATGCACTACATCGAACTTGTAGGAGGCTCCTCTGAACACAGGACCAAGGCTGTTCTCCTGTTACCACACACTCTAAAAGCATAACCAGTGAGAACAGAGGGGAGGCTTGAGCTCTTCTGAAAATGTAGAGTAGAATATATTCACTTCTACTCTGCAATAATCATGGATGTGGTACAGAAACCATGCACCTCCCCTGCTTCTAGGTTACACACTCCCAGAGCATCAGCGTCCTGAAGTAGCTGTTCTAAGTGCCTTTTAAAGAGGGAAGGTGCAAGGGCTTGACGGTGAGAAGGGAAGGCTGACCTGCACAGAAAGATTATGAAAGTTTCTGGCAGCTCAGCACAGCCTGACAGCACACTGCCATATTTGTCAGGTCATATTTACAGTGTAACAATCATGGAACAGACTTTATTAAATCAATGGGTGAGAAAGAAGAGTGTTAGACAGAACTTATTTCTTAGGATACGACACACCTTGGGCCCACTGGCTTTACAAACGTAGCATGCATGAAGACAAGCCTCTCTTGACCTTCCCTACCCCTCTGCCCAACTCTTAGAAAAAGCTTTATTAACCATACCTTCCACTTTTGGTTTTGCTTCTGCCAGCCTCTCTGGAAACTTCTTCTTAAAGAATAATGCTTGCAGCCGCTGCTGGTAGTGGTCAATCCTGGATGAAGGGCAGAGGAAAGCCAACACTGAACTGGAACTCTTGAAGTCCAGGGCCAGTATGTCCCCCACATAATCTAATGGTTGGATGTTCAGTACCATGAAGCCAAGGCATGGGATTATGGACACAGTTCAAACAGATAACTCTACATAATCGACCTTGTTATGAAAATGGTGGACTGCAAGTCACGTTTTGCTCTCAGCTGAAAAGGAGCTGGAAGAATTCCCACTATATTCAAAATATAGTCATGGGAGATGCCAGCTACACCTCAATTAGCAGAACAAAATGTTAATCCTCATCAGGGGTATAGCAAAGTTAGAACAAGAAAAAGGGTCAGAGGATGAGGAGATGAGATAGCTTAACAGAAAAAGGGATCTATATGAAATCCTGTCCCCTGGCTACACTACATCTGCATTCCTCTTTGTGAACAAATTTAGGCAGAGGAGGCAGATTTCTGCTTGTTGTCAGGGCACAGGGCCTTATGCACAGAGAGTGCTTCTTGTCAATAAAGTTTGTGTCATGAACATTCACAGGTTTCTGGCAAACACAGGGTATAATGCTGGCCCACAACCTTGCACATTCCCCCGCAGTGCCAGATGATCCATTTTCAATAATAATTACAGCTGCTTCCAAGAAGTCCTGCGTGCACTCTCCTGTAATGTACCAAACAGACCTGCTCATTTCGAAGAGGAAACGATCCGCCCGGGCCATGCGCTCGATTTCGTGTTTGTGCTCCTCCAACAGGTCAGTATCACTCTTTTCAGGAACGAACTTCAGTAGCTAGAGTAAGACACAAACCAAACACTGAGATGTGAGATCCAAGGAAATGAGAGGGGGACAGAGGAGCACAAACAAACCCTGGTGGAGTGAGAGCCCTCAGATTTCTCTGCTACCACTGGGAAGCATTATACTGACTCAGTTGTGTGACCATAACTTCAAAAAAGTGCAGCTGTGTCTACAAAACTGACCTCTTCTAAACCTTTGCTTGCTGTTCTGTCTTTATCCTTCACTGACCCCATTAAAATTAATTTTTAATTCTATGGGGAATTTCCCATTTCAAAATCCTAAAGGCCAAGTGCTACTGCAACTTACCCAAGGGGAAGTACAGAGAGAACTTGATTCCCACAGCACTACTCTGAGTTTAGATTGGTGCAAACAAGAGCAGGATGTGTCCCAAACAGAGTGAAGTACCCATCGTGCCTATCAGAGAGTACACACAAAGCCTCATCTATCTCTCTCGGGTATGCCCTACTCTGCTGAAACAATAAACAATAACCAAACAACTGCATATGAGGCTGACACTGACTGCTATTCATATGCTGACCTTAAAAGCTCGTACTTGGACAGATTTTTGACAGATCTGCTGGTAGCTGTGCTTTAGTACGATTATAAATACTGCCCTGCACACAGCCTCAGCTCACACCCACAGAAACCACTCACAAGGCATATGAAGCACTCTGCCTTTTACCACTTGCTAATACTTTATTGCACTCCTCAAATATGTGATATTCAAAGGTGTGGAGCATCAGGAGCTTGCAGTGACTTCTGGAGCAGCTGTGGTCATTCAGATAACATGACAAGTAGGCTATAAACTTACAAAATGGAAAAGCTATTTGTGCATGATTAAACACTGACTGCCCAGAAAGAAGGAATCACATTCATTAGACAGTTCATAATTATAATGTTTTGCACACTCCTAAAGAACTCTATCACATGTCTCTTTGGTCAAAGCATCATCTGTCACCTTCTATAAATGGAAATTGGGCAATGGTGGTGTAATTGTGGGGGGCTTTTCCTCACAAGTTATACAGTCAACCAGGTGCTGGGGACAGAAGTACCTGGGTCCCCTTCTAATGTTCCTGTGAGATCCCTTCTAGTCCTGGCTCTAATCATTGACCTACATGGCCGGGTTCCGAACACTTCCCAATAGAAAAGGCAGGTAAAGAAGGGAGATGAAGAAAAAGAAAAGAGAAAAGGAAAACAATAGCAACAATAAATAATCAGCAGGAAAAAGCAGAGATGGGAAAAATTATGGAAAAGAGAGAACATAAAAAGAAACCTCATACTACCTGTAATCATACAAGTTTTGCACCAAGGAGAGAAACAGTTACATGACAGAGGTATACACAACAACGTTGGGAAAAACACTCTTCTCATGCTCTCCTGTGCAGCTCCACTGATATGATGGAGCCAAGTTCTCATCTGCAGAAAAACAGCAGTGCCAGTACACACATCCACTTGAGAAAATGCAGAGAAGGACCTAAAAATAAGTTATATCTGATTTTACCCTTTCTCACCTGCTCAAGCATATCTTTTGCTAGGTCTTCTTGTTCATCCATCTTCAAGATTGCTTGTCTGATTTCTTCATTAGACAGCTTCAACCTTTCAAAAGTATCAGAATTGTGCCATTAGTGCAAAGCTTAAGTGACTCTGACAATTCAGAAAGTAGGAAGCCTGAAATGCTGCACTAAACAGGCATGAAACAACCACAGCAAGCTCTACTGTGAAGTTGGTATTCTAGAATATTCAGTAAGAGGCATAAATCTGTTCTAAATACAGAGGTTTTATGGATAATATATTTTTATCCTCTTCAGCTAATCAAACACACATCAAAAAATCAGGCAGTGATTAATAACAATCAAGTCCTCATAGATCAGAAGTATTTCCAAGCTCCCCCCATACCAGATGCCTCCCTTATTAAGTTCTTTTGCTATAGTAAAACCCTTCCTGCCCAAGTGACTTCTGACTGTGAGCCCCTATAAAATCCTGACTTGTGAATATTAAAGCCTCTCCCAGAGTAACAAATAATGGGACTGAAAACTCCCTTACTGAGAAAGAGTTTTCTTGCAAGCAAACTGCTTGTGCTAGGTAAATTCACTCTGTCAGCAATGACAGGTGACATAGGAACAGAGAGCATCTGCAAAACCATATTTCATATCATGAAACAAGCTCTGAAAACAAGACCTTTTTAATGTTATCTGAGGTACTACGATCACACTCTCCTTACCACCTACTCCTGTCAATCTGTGTAAAATAAGTAGGAGTCATCAGCTACAACTGAACACAAAATCAATAACGAAAAGAAGTCTCAACGTCTCCACTCGAAACCCGGGACAGATCAGGAGGAGTCAAAATTTGTCATTACCAAGATGTTGCTCGATGGATACCTGACATGAACTTGGTTGTTCTCAGAGCAGATGTCAACAAAGAAATGCACCAACCCCAACCCATGATACTCAGTCATTTCAGGAGAGTAGGAAATACTGAAGTGAACCAAAAAGGAAAAGCTATTCACAAGAAAATCTCAGTTTTGGGACTGAAACAGTAGAGTGTAAAAAGAAATATCTGAAGAGTGAAGTCTACAGTCTCCATGGACTTTCTACTATGAATATAATTAATTAACAGTAGAAAGAGAAAATGCAAATATAAATAAGAGACAGGTTGATGCATGAAGCAAAATGTTTTAGTCTTCAGTGCTAAGAAGTTCCATGTTGAAATTTCACACTGCCATTAGCATTTGGATAGAATCACATTTTCGGAAAAATATGATAAAAGCAAAAGAAAAAGCTTTTTTTTTTTTTTACAGATAGGAAATATTACTAAATATAAGACACTTAAAATATTTTAATATTGCCCAATATAACCAACAGCTGGAAACTAAAATATGAATCAACAGACATTTGAGATTTTGTAAGTATTACATCTCTGAACTAATTCCTCTTATTGTGTTCAAAGTTGGTCATCATGTAATCTTTCCACAAGGAGGGAAAACTGATACCAGCTAAGCAAGATAAAGAACTGAATCTCCAGAAAAGCTTCATAATTGGGTCATGCTCAGATGAGATATAAGGATTCATAGTTTTACAATGGAAAGGTTGGAAACATTTTATTTCAGGTAATTAGTTTGACACTGGATGAAAAAACCAAACTTAAGTACATGAGGTTCTGCACAAAACTCTGCAGCCTCAATCAGAAAGTGGAAGGGATACTTTTGACTTAAACAGTGAATTGTAAAGTCCATGGCTATGTGACTCTGAACTGATCAAACACTGTGACCAGAGAAGGGCTAAAACTAGTGGCTGTGGTCCCGGTCCCTAGAAGACACATACACACACGCCCAAACAATTCAGTGCCTGAAGTTTTTAAAATGCTACATTTTGTTGATTATTTTTCCTTTAGAGAGCAGCTTTGCATTTTTCAGAATCGGCAGGCTGCAGATTAGATTTAACTTGTAACACAGGCACACTGTGTGTGAGAGGGAATGAAATAAAGCAACCCATTAACACCAGGGTGGAGAGGCTTTGTTGCTACTTTCACAGAGTTTACAAAGAATGAGGGTGCGTTTTCATGTGTTATCCATGCAAATAACTCGAGCAATTACACTCTGATCACCCATTACACAGTGGAAGTGCATCTGCGTGTGTTTAGGGATGCAGTAAACAGGACCAAATTAACAGGTTTGAGGTACAGCAACACAACGGAGCTGCATGTATTACCACTGATCTTGCTGTTCTGTCCAGAAGCCCAAGGATTCCAAGCTCCTCTGTTTGCTGCCATTCATCAGCATTAAATACACTTGAAAACATCTTCTGTTCAAAAATAATTGAGAGCCCCAAGGACAGAGAGTTATACAAACACTTTGATTTCTTGGATGATTTTGTGCCCCGCCAGCCATCAGCAGAAAAACATCTGGTTTGAATGGTTTAGCCCGCAGCAGAGAAAAGCAGAAAGCTTGCCAGTCCCCTGCTGAGAAGCAGTTTAACTTGGTCATTTACAGGACTGCAACAGGGTCATGGTGCCTGCAGGTGTGCATCCTAGATTATTACCAATCTAATTACTACTACGGAAGGATTTACAGCAGAACAATGTTACTCTTCCAAAGTGGGCTTGTTCTTCTTCTGGGACAGGATGCCTTTCAAAAGCAACAATGACACAAAGCACAGATCTTCCCATTTACAAACCGTCTGAATAACCGGCCAAAGAATTGTTAATCAAGTGATTCTTGAATTTTCAAAACTCGTGCCCAGCCATGTAGCAGATCTTAAAGATGGCCAGCAGTAATGTGAAACAGATGTGCTGCTTTTAAACAGAAGCAGGTGAACTGATTAAAGAAGAACCTAAAGCAGATGCGTAAAATCTTTCCATTTAAAACTGAAAAGAGGCATCCCTCAGAGCCTAAAACTCATATGAAAGAGCAACATTAAAGTGGAATTATGGCCCAAAAATTTACACTAAAGAAATTACATTTTGGTATCTATTGGAAAGCTGCAATGACTTTTTTACAAGCTTTGCAGATCCAGGCTCTTCCTCCAGCTGCTGGAGGTAACTCAATTTGGAACAGCATACAATTCAAGCTGTATTCCCTCTGCCTTACACTTCTCAAAATCACGTATCCTGGAATCACGACACAGGAAGTAAATGTGACCAGAACAAAATACAGTGCCCCTTCGCTCAGCTGCAGCACATTCACTCATAGCACAGATACTGCCCGTTTTTGTTCAACAGGATCCTGACACTGGCCAGATGAGGAAGGAAAAGGATCTTTACTGAAAATACTCCCTCCTTCTTCCCTCACCCATACATCTGGTGGCAGTATATGGAAGTCCAACTGCTTGAGTCATCTTCAAGCAATGTTAAAGCTCAACAAGTACCAAATAACTTCTGATATGGTACTTAGCCTGCCTCCCTCTATCCCCTCCGGCGTCATAAATAATCTCTATTGACTCTGCAGAGTAATTCATCACTAATCTCCCCAGGACACCTCGACTGATTTAACACCAGCTTCACTTGCAGACATCAAGTGGTTTATTGTTTCATCCTCTCGGAGAGCGCCGGCAGCCTGACTAGGAACATGCCTGGGAGACATGTTGCAGTTTTACATCAACTTCCCTTACAGACACCCAGTGCTTGCTCATTTTTTCTCCTTAAATATACCCATTGATTTAACTCACTGTAACCTCCCCCCTCTCTTTCTCCCTCCCATGAACCAAAGCAAAATGCTTGTCACTCATTAACAATCTCCCCCTCCAAGGAAAAAGTGAGTTACATCATGGGTTTGTTCCTTGGATCTTTCCTAGCTTTTGAGAAGGAAGCATACTTTCCCACTAACAGAGAAATGGAGGTTTTTTCAGCTATGTTAAGTTTCCATATCACAGGGATCACAGACCTACTGTTCCTTTTACCTTGGAGAAGAGGACTGATTATCATGTATCAAGGACATTTTATACCTCCTGCTGAATGACGACACTGCCAACAGATGCCAACAGTAGTAGCTGTGACAGTGACAGGCACTGATTGATACTTAGCTATGTCCTAAGCCCAGTTTGTACAGCTCACCCAAATCTTAGCTTTAGTGACTGCAGAATACTCCATCTCCACAAAGTCATTTCACACAGGCTACTAGTTAATTCATTCCCAAACTTTGTGACTAAGACACAATCCTTCTCTAACTCCTGAGCTCTCCTAAAGCTCTGTACAGCTTCCAAAGTGCAGGCTTTTCAATATCTACATTTTGGGAATACTGATTGCCACTACCCCCTAAAGGCCTCCTCTCAGAAGCAGCATTCAGGAGGTAGGCTGGTCTAACTACACATTCAGCCAGAAGACAGAAAGGTGCAGCCACTCTCTCCACATCCTCTTATTCCAGTTGCCCACTTGTCTCATTAGTGAAGACAACAGTGCTTTATCTTTTGTGGGACAACAGCTGGGACATTTTACCAGGTACATCATACACCATTATATCAACATGTTGGGGAAAAAAAAATCCACCAGTGCCTTTTCACAACATCACAGTGAAAGTATTCTGGCAAGCACAGAAAGAAACAGTCTTTTCTTTTCTTGTTGTTCTTCAGCAAAAGCTCATGAGTAACCAAGAAACTTTGCATTCAAATACTCTCAGTTACCTTCCAAGAAAGATCTGGGGATTATTATCTTTCTGAGCCAAGAGAAGTAAAGCAGGACCAAATATGGGAATCCCCAAATTACCATGAGATAATGATGAAGCAGTGGTTCATCTTTTATCATAACCCTACCTTAAGGTTCCTAGTTGTGATCTCAGACAGGATGGCACTGAGTAACATGTTCAGTTTGCCACTGAGTATCATACTCAGCATAGCAGGTAAAGCCATTTATTGTGGACCTTTATTTAAAACTAAAAAATCTCTCAAGGAACCCAGCAGGCAGTGTTTTTCAGTACAAGACACTGAGGAACAGGAATGCTGAGTCCAATCAGCTCTTTCTGTATCAAGATATGATCTGTACCCCAGAATATCATACTGCTTCAAACTTACCTTAAAACAAGGCTGAACACTGAACTGTCACATGGCAGAAAGGCACTGGGACTGGGGCAGTGCAAAGCCAGTACATGGAGACTGAGATTGTTTGAATAGCTTGTCCCCTTCATGATTCAACTGAAAGAGTTTAAAAGCACTGAGGAGGTACAGTGATGTGAGAAAAATAGTTTATCTCTTTTGTATTCTCATTGGAAATTCTGCCCAAGCCACAAACATTGATAAACCTGCCTGCAAGTACCTGTCTAGTGTCACATTCGCATTTAAAACTATTCTTGCGTAGTCAGATTCTGCCTTCTGCTACTTCTGGTCTTACGACATTTTGCTAGCAGGCCTATCATTTCCAGCCTCTTGAGAAGGTTACTGCTGACGAACTACAGAAATAACAAACTCATCACATTATTCAGAAGAACACTGATATAATTATTTCACTGGACATCATGCAAAATAATGTGCACAAGGAAGTTCCTTAAGTATGTGTTCAGCCTTCTTCCAAGCAAGATGTCTCAAAGAACTGAATCTCTCCAGAGCATTTCACAGAGCAAGACAGTGAACAGTACATATCTTGGGCATGTTCTGCAAGAACATTTAAGGAAATGGCACTACAAAAACAGAGCAGTGAAATTATTATCAATTACTTAAGTAATGGAGGCAGGGAGAAGCCATAGTGATGGGAGAGGTCAGAGAAATTTCCAGCTGCCAGGTGAAAGCAAGGAAACATAGGGATCTGGGATGACTCTTCCAGACCACACAAGTCTAACAACAAAACTCCAGCCTGGAGGAAACTGAAGACATCAGGAAATTCATGAGAGATAGCAGATTTCCAGTGTGACAAAAGTAACTATATGTTTGAAACACCATTAAGAAAGCTAAATTTGAAGCTGGTGGTTGTCTGAACTCACTGCAAACAGATGGTTCCATGCCTTGGTTGAACTATGGCCTACTGGAAGTACTGTGAGAGAAACTCATCTTGTGATTTTTTTGAGCTTTTGAAGACAGCCTATGGAACAGAGCTTTGTTTTAGATCCATCAGATTCTATTAAACAGGGACAATAAAATCCTTTCTCTGCAGGAAAACTGAAAGATGCTGCTATCATGTAGTTGAGAGAGATATCTTTTTATAGAAGTAAAGATGAGATCAGGGAGGAAGGTTTATGAATTTGTTAGATGTCAGCAAAAATCAACTAGCAATTCAATTTTCATCTCTTTTCAGCATACCATGCGGTAGTCTCTCTGCAAAAAAAAGCAAGAGACATCTATTTCTCACTCTTGATAGGTTTTGGCTTGTTGGACCATATGAAATACGAGCTCTGCCTGACCCCTTCTAACACAGTGTTAGTAAAACAAAAACATTTGAGTAGGGGAGGGAAAGAAAACCCAACCCATGCAGCTATTTTACTTTAAAGGACAAGATGGTTTAGTGTAAACAAAGGGGGAATAAACTACAGGGATATATGCACAGTAAGAGTCAATTGGAAACAGCTGTTGGCAGATACTGTGGCAACCTGAAATCTGGGGCTGAAGCTCTGGGTTGCAGAAACTACTTTTGTTTGTCCCCAGTTTTAAATCCCCTCTCACTGCATGTGTGTGCACACCCCCATGCACATGTATGAGCTGTGCTGCAGGAGCAGCAAGTGCATGGCAGCAATGCAGTGCAGTGCAGGGATGATGTGGCTAGGAGGGTCTCTTCTTCAGGGTCTAACCTGAAGGAGGATGATGTGGGTTAAGGAAAAAACCTGCAAAGGGGTTATAAAGCCCTTTCAACTATTGTCTGCAGCCATTCCTTCCAATTCCTGTCTTTAATATTAGAACCATATAACAGCAAAAAAAGAGGCAAGAATGTAAAGGCGCTATCTTAGTTCCCAAAGATTTTTGCTTTTCTGGTTGCGTTTAAAAGGGAAGTTTGGGGAGGAATACCAATCCTGGGCCAACCTGAACAATATTTCTCATATTCTGGTTGTAACACTATCTGTTACAAACATTAAATTATCTAAGCCAGTGGGATAGCCCTGGCAGGTGGTGTTTCCAATACCACAGCAGCAAAGTTAACAGAGCACAGTGCAAACTTGCAGGCTCCATAGGGACACCACAGTCTCCAAATCTCTATCCTCCGTGTTAGACCTGCTAACAATAAGAGCAGGATATTTCCTACTGAAGAAGCTGACAGTCACAAAACACAGCTTTTCACCTCTGGTTTGAGTCCAGACTAGCAGTTCAAGTTGCACTAACTTCATGGCAGACCTGGAATGAACACATGGCATGGATCTTGAAGTGCAAGGTTCATGCTTCAATGACCTTGCTGCTGGAGGCAGCAAAAAGAAGGACAAAACAAAGAAACTGTCTTTCTGTATCGAAGAATCCTCTCTTTCTGTATCGAGAGGATTCTTCTCAGGTAAGATTTCCCAGACTTGCACACCAGAGGAGGTGAATGTTGAAAAACATGCATTGCTGCTGTCCAGATTGCTTTTGTTTTGGAGACAGAAGATTCTTACAAATAAACATCTCGTGCAATACCAAGTCATGGACCACCTTCCTGGATCCTCCTCAGCCCAGCCAACTGAACACAAGATGTTACCACTTCCAGGAAATGTTCCACCTGCTTACAGAGTTAATCTGAACCTCAGACACCATTCAGTAGGCCCATCAAACAGCACGAAAATCCTGGTGCCCTATGCCTCCCCACCCCTCTGCCCCAGCCTCAGCCAGCTGCCAACACCAGCAAAGACATGTGTTGGCAACTGCTGCAGAGAGAGAAATGTAAGCCTTTCCTCAGGGAAGGTCTGGATGGTGGGGGTCCTGCTGACATGCATTATGCCACATAAGCAGCATAATGAGAGCCTCCACAGGTTTCACTAAGCAAGGGAAAGAACTCATCCCATTCCTGGTGGTTTGGCTGCAGCCTTGCTTTAACTATCAGCTTGCTAGAGCAGATGAGCCTCACATCCATATGAACCCATATTTTCTACTGCCCAATGAAACACTTTTGCCGCTCAGTACTGCCACAGTTTTGTCAGGTTTTGTCTCGAGCCTTGCTGTCCCTCCTCTGGTAGGAAAGGCAACTTTCTCAGTTTGATCAGTGTCTGCACAAACCTGATAGTGACAGACTTCCAACCCAGCACTCATGTTGGTAGAAAGGCATGAAAAAATAGAGGGCCCTGATGTCACTGCATTTGAATACATTAGTCATTGCAGGAATACACAGAGGCAACTCTTGGCTTCAAAAACATAATTTACAAATAGAAGATCTAATTCTTCACAGAATATTCTGATTTGGAAGGGACCCACAAGGATCACTGAGTCCAACCCTTTAGTAAATGGCCCATACAGGGACTTAAACCGCTATCTTGATGCTATTAGCACTATGCTCTAACCGGCTGAGCTCATCTCAGGTCTTGAATGAATGCCTGTGTTTGCCACTGTGTTCACAAGTCCAAAATGAACATCACACTCAGCTCTGCTGTGTTCCAGGGAGATGGTCAGAGCAATATTTAGAAAGAAACACACAGAAAAGAGACAAATTACAGAAATGGAACATGGGGAACACATTACTTAGAGTTAAGTGCAAGCACTGCCAAAGAGCTGCTTTCACCTATCAATGAGTACTGATCACTTTCTGATGATGAGTCGTCTGATAGAAGCTGATGCCCACCTGCTTGACACACAAAATGTGTGTGTGTGGATATTTTTATTACATGAGATAACATGTATGAGAAACATCCTTTTATGACACCGTAAGAGAGCTTTATCTGAGGCTCTGCAGGTATTAAACAGCAGGTCTAGTTGGGAAAAGAAACACATTCATTTGTTTAATTTCATCCCCTCTTGCCTCTGCATTGATCATGGCACATCCTGTGAGCTAAGGCTTAGCACACTTACTTGGAAAGGAGAATGACACAATTCTGGGCCCTCCGGCCATCAATCACAGAGAGCTCTTTCACCTTTCGTGTGGAGAGGTAGAGGTCTTCTGTTGAGCCCATCTCTTTCTGCATGTATTTCAAAAGGGAGGGAAAACAATCAGTATTATGTTTCTCACTCAAGACTGATAGACTTAGCTCAGTGTAATGAACAAATTCATCCCAATCCAGAAAAATCCACCCACATGATAAGAAAAGGAGACAAAGGCAGAAAGCATGGGGGTAGATCCTGTGTTACTGGACAAACAGAAATAATTCATTAACATCTATAAACTCATCTTTGATCCCAAATATTGGACTTGATTCTGACCTATTGGACTCACTCTACTAACAATTACATTATGTTAATGTGAAAAAAGGGTTTGATAGGAGAATCAGGCACATTATGATGAAGCTCACTGGTGTCACAGCATATTCTTCAGCAGATAACACCTGCAGGGGTCACACAGCATTCTTGAAAGGCTATGGCTTAAGCAAAACCCCCTTTTGTTATGTCTTATGGCTGCCATTGCACCTGACCAATCCATATTATATAAGAGATGCAAACAGTAGGGCATGATGGCATTTATCTTACTAAATGGTAAAAATCTACATTTAAACTATCTTCTCTTTTAAAAACTAATTAATACATTTAATCATACAGAAATCACCCTTTTGCAAAGTTGTCTGTATAACCCCATTGCCATATTCATCACCTGAAAAACACTTGAAAATCCAGTCCAGAACATTTGTCATAGCACACAGAGATGAAATATTTGTAAACTCAGTCTGACTATCAAGTTTATTTTCTCAGCTAACTGCTGCAGGAACTATTTATAAAATGCCTTTTCATGACATATCCATATTGTCAGGCCTTGAGATTCTGAGATATTTTGAGATTTACCAGTATAATATAGTTTCGAATGCACCCATCAAATATGCAACATGACTTCTTTTTTAGCATGTAACAGCAAGCATGCTGAGTCAGATCAAAAGGTCCATCTATGCCAGCATCCTGACCCTGGGAGCGGCCAGTAGCAGATACTCAGGGAAACATGTCAGATCACGGCAAGCACACAGAATGGGGGCTTCCCAGAATTCACTCTCAGGACTCAAGGTTCTGCAACTCAAGGCTTACTTACATCAGCATGACTAATCTCTAAAGAGATTTTGACCCCCAAGGATTTGAGAGTTCGGTGTGAATCATAGGTTCATACTGCTAGTTGTCATTTCAGTTATTGTTACAGTCAGCTTCCACAAATCTGTGTTGCTCCTGGATATACAAAGGACTCATGAAGCCACATCCAGAAGTGTTGCAGTGAGCCACCAGCAATAGAAAGTGTCATTTTTAAACAGGTACAATGCATCAGCTGAAGACATGCACTTAGTAAATTCTTCTAGATGTGCCCAAAGCATCTAGCTTGGCAGAAATACAATTAATTGCAATGTTACTCAATACATCAAATAATGTTTCCAAAAAAGGCAGAATTGGAATTGTGGAAGTTTATTATCTCTGAGAGAATATCTAACAATACTAACAAGAGGAGTGCCCCCAGTATGATCTGTCATGTAGAGATTTCAAAGTTTTCTTGGGTTTTCTCAGTTTGTGGGGAGGAAGACAGAGGAATATGGAGATGGGCAGCTGTTGAAAGGAAGAAAGCTACTTGCTGGTCTGTGCTCTTAGTTTAAAAGCTTCACTGTTCCTCACTAGCTAATATTTGCAGACAAGGACACCTGGATAGTGACAAGCATCCATCCCAAGGGAAAAAAAGTTTCAGCCTCTGGCTATGTATGTGAGGTAGGAGTTTAGCCAGCTTTCTTTAAAGCCATCCAGCAGGAATTGATATAATAGTGTCCATGCCATTTCCAATTCCCCAACCCACAGGGTTCAATGCAGATGAATAACTTGAACTATTCAGACATTGCCCACTCCTTGGTCATAAGGGCTAGACTCAGCTAAAAATATATCCTCTTCAACTCATATTGAGGAGAGAAGTATGTGTAAGCAAAAGCAGATGAAGCCTCAGGTTTTACCAAAGCCAGATTCCAAGCTTAATTCAAGGAAAACAGATTGCATATGGACTATCCATATTTTCTCAGACACAGAAAAAGAGGAGCAAGGGGGCAGTGGCAACTAGCTTTTGTGAGAGACCCCAAGCCCTGAATGCAAGAATAGTTGGAGCTGGTGTCAACCTGCCAAGATGATGACGTTTTATGCCACCATCCTTTACTGACTTCTCATCTGGGATAACGCTATGTTTTGTGCTTCAAAGAGTATTTCAGATTTGATATTTTAGTTGCAAATTCAAAACTCAGATAAAATTTCAGTGCTGAAATGACTATACATGTGGAATGTGTTCATCACATTGGTGCCTTGCTTCAAATACAATTTGATTTTGGTTAGCTGAGGACTCATACCATGGCAGCACCCTAGCTTCTGACAATTATCAATACTTCAGAGAACTACATCTACCATATTGACTTGTTTTGATATGCTGCCATGGTAGCCTCCCCAGTGTGGCAAAAGCTGTGACTAGATTTCCCAAATACAGTTCCCTGAGCACTCATGGTGAGAACTAATTTCTTCTGAAACCATCAGAGATCATATGATCACATTCGATCAATCCTTTCCTGATAGCATCACTCTTACCAAAATCATTGCCAAGAATTTTGCTTGTGAGGTAGCCAGTTTAAAGACGTGTACATAATTCAATATCTCTATTTAAACACCATTTTAATATTTTGCTGAATTTTCTGAGGGTTTCAGCTGTCCATTTGGAACTCTTCTGCCCCTCAGGTGGCACAAATCCTTCTGCCAAAGTGCCCAGTTCTACGCAAAGAAATATTTCCTTTAGCAGAAAGTCCGTGGCTGGTAAGTGCATCTGAAGACTTCAGTACTGTCCAAAGTGGACAGAACAGAAATAGGAACAGTGGGAGAAAAGGCTCCCTGAGAGACCCTTCTGTTCTCCTCTCAAGAGAGTATTACTTTGGTTAAGGAAGAGTTCACACTGACATTCTTCTTTGTCTCTGGTCTTTTTTCCTCAGGATCATAAGAAAAGGGACTACAGACACCAGCAGTGAGATATAAGCAAGTGAAAGAACAAGAACTACCTCCTATCACAGAGATGATATGGCTAAAAGAATTATTTGTACCACCTTCCCCATTAAGAAAGCAGAGTGCAAGGGCATATGAAAGAGTAGCATGAGCTGTGACCCCACAATGGCATGGTCCAGGACTTCATCTTCACACATATGGCAAGAGGATCAGGAAGCAGACAATGATACTCACCTGCTTACAGGAGGAGGGGTTAGTTAGCAGGTCCTATGCAGGCAGCAGTCGCAAATAACAAGAAGGAAACATGCCAAAAATTAGCACAGAGAAAGATACCAAGTTTAACAAGGCAGCTGAATTTAGACACACACCGTTTTCTAAGAGCATACAATGCTTAGCAAGTAATACTGGCCCAGATGGTTCAAAGGTATTTCAGCATTTCTTTGCATATTTTAATTTAGCAGATGTCACAGAAATAAGAGCTCTAGTCTTTTATGAAAATAATAAATTTGGTCTCCAAAGCATAAATCTTTTAGGCCTTTAAATATTAACTAGGATAATGCTTAAATACCTTTACAAATCCAGTTCAGAGCCTTACTGAAAGAACTGCCAAGGTTATAACTTGAGGGTCAGTTCTCCTCTCCTGATGCACAGGCAGTTTGTGGGTATTAACAAGTATAACAAGCAACAACTTGTTTCAATTGCACATTATACCCTTTAACAACTTGTAGCCAAGTATTTTGAAAGCACTCAGTAACCTCCAAAGAGGCGGTACAGCACTTCTGGAAAACAAGCTCCAACTATTTCATGACTTACTCATTACTCCAGGAAAACACCAGCTATACTGAATCAAAAGGTCAATATTACACAGTAAGATTAGAGCAAGGTCAAAAGACAAGTGTAAAAATACTTGGTCCAGCATTCTGTACACTGGACAATTTGGCTTTCCCTCATAGCCACCAAAAAGGACACACTGGGCTTGAGAGAGGAGAAGAGACCCTCTGTCATTAACAAAATCAGAAAATAGAAAAACTGTTTAATGTAAATGAAACTGGAAAAAACATAAAGGTCATGTTAATAACAGCAAAGAAAGAAATGTCTTTATCTCTACTCATTCAACATTTCAGATGCAAAAGAGCAGGGCTTTGCATTGACATTTTTCTTTACAGACATTTGGATGAAGTTTAAAAGTCACAAACCTAGAGTAAACACATACTTGGTCAGACTGGAACATTTCCGAAAGTAAAAGAGGAAAAAAGACTAAATGTGAACTGAAAAAATTCTGATAAATTTTTAATTCAAAAGCAATTTTGGTTGCATGGTCTTTAAAAAAAGAAAAGAAAAGAAAATTAATGAGGACTTCTTGATTGGAATCCAGTTCATATTGAAGCAAGCATGGATGAAACAGGAGGAAGTATCATGTAAAGCAGCAACAACAAAATATTTAAGGAGAAAAAAACCCCCAACAAAATAATGTAAAAACCTCAACAAAAGCTGTAAGGGCAGCAAGATGTCTGACTGCACAAAAATACAAGAAGCTTACATAAGTGTTACTCTAGTGTCTGGAGCCACTGTCATAAAGTGTGTTTAATGAGGATGGAAGAGTACTGCTCAGAGACCCACAGAGGCAGGGTAAGGGTCAGGTTAGTTTGTGGCTGAAAAGCTCAGGCTGCCTTCCAGTATTGGTAACATAGTCATAAATATTATGATTCTAACTGAGACCAGGACAGCTTTGACTTTGGTTTTTGAGGACAAAGGGAAGCAAGGCTTTGCAAGGTCATTTCTAGTGAGGAAGCTGCAAGTGAAAGCTGCAAGGAAGCTCTTGGGACAGGGTCTAAATCCAATCTCTTAACAGCACTGAAGTTTTGTGTGCCTTTCTTCCCTTCTGTGAACTAAGATCTCGTTTCAAGGAATGTGATTTACAGAAAGAGAAAGGGACCCACTGAAACAGCATCAGCTATTTGCAGAAGCAGAATGAGAAATGAAATCTCATCATGCAACAGTTAACATCACATCTTCACAGCTTATCTATGTGGCTGTGAGCTCATAAATAAGAAGAGCTATTCATTATGTTTATTAGATTAGACAGAAAAGTAAAAGAGAGAAGGGAGAAGATGGAAAATCCAAAGACAAGGCATTGGATTGTTAATTTTAAGGTACTGAGTCAGTTAATGAAGTAGTTATCATCACTGTAAGGAAAAATCATAAAGGTTGTTTATGACAGTGTGGTCTGTGTCTTTTCCTAAAACTTCAGAGTAATGATCCAGTTCTGCAGCATACAAAACACTGAAAATACTCCAAAAGCAAAGGAAAGCTGGGGGAGTTCAAGGAGTGAAAGTACAATCCATCTGCGGCTAAATCTCATTCAGTGGAGATAGATTGAAAGTGACTTGCTTTCCAAGAAAAAGAGAAGGGAAAAAAGATATTCTAATAAATGGCCACTTTTAAAGTATGCTGTTTGTTCTACAATCTGTAATTCAGACCATTTCTGTCACCTAGCCAATTCAGGCAGCTGCCTGTTTAAGAAAAAATAGACAAAATGAAAGACAGCTAATACAGTCACCTTGCTCAGTACTCAGGGAACTACAGCCTTTTGTCTGTGGACGGGAAAGTGGGAGAAACAGGAAGTTTGATATGCAAATATAAATGTAAAGCTCTGCAGCTTTTGGAAGTCAGTGGCCAATGACATTAACTAGAGCATCACCCGTTGGAAGGTGCTGTCTCTGAGAGCTGCCCATGAGTATGAGGTATGCCCATATCAGAAGTTTACCCTGCCCATGTGTCCACCCCAACTTCTTTTGGTCTTCAGATTATTTGAACACTGGCAGAGCATCAAGTGATGCAGCCTGACTGCAGGTGGCCAAGGGCTCAGACCACTGTCAGGTATTCACTTCTCCTCCAGAAATTAAAGACAGAAAAGTTATGGAAGAGTTCACTCCTACCTGGTGCCTCTGATACGCGGAGAACATCTTTTCAAAATCTTCTAGATCCAACACCTTGAATGCCTTTAAATCATCAATCTCATTCCAGATCGTGCCATGGATCCTCTCCTAAAAGGAAAGGACATATTTTAACTAGATAGCAAAAGTATTTAGCTAAGACCATCCAATCCCATTTGGATAGATCATTTTCTCTTCTACTCACTGGACATATTGCTATCTACTACTGCTGTCATTTTAGAAGACACACTTTGTTTCAAGAGTCAAAGGAGAAAAAATAGTGTTTCATTTGGGGTTTTTGGTTTGGTTTTTTTTGTTGTTGTTTTGTTTTTTGTTTGTTTGGTTTTCTTGTTTGTTTTTAAAATACTATTTTGTAGTTTTCATCACACCAAGCCTCTAATGAAAAGGCACATTCCAAGACTAGCAGACCACATCTCAAGCATTATCTGTGATCCCATAGCATATTTCCTTTCAAGAGTGGCCATCTGTCTAACACAATGATTGTGGTCATGCTGAAAGGAGTGTTACCATCAGGAGGAAAAACCTTAGGAAAAGCACTGATGCATGACAAACCCCAGACACATCTACCCTTTTGCAAATTTTTCCAGGTTCTTTTGTAAAGCCTAAAGGGTGTGTGGCTTTCATTATGTCTGCCTGTGAAAGCAGTTTAAATTATTATTTTATTTTACTTTTAAGCTTTTGAGTCTTTGAAGTCTAATTGTTTCCTATTACATGAACTCCCTTGTCTACATGAGGTCTTTGTCAAGCCAGAGAGACACAAACTATACCCAGATCCCTGAAACAGCATCATTCCCAGTAACTGGAAATGTTCACAACCCTCATGATGATTCCTTCCTGAATACCAGGAATCCTAGCTCTTTGGCAGATAATTAGCATGGATGGAGACAGGCAGAGACTTCTACTCCTATTTGCTGTCCACCAAACCCAGAACAAGCAGGCTCCTGTAGTACACGAATTAACTAATTGGCAATCATCCTAAACTAAGTGAAGGTCTTCAGTGTCCTGCTGACATTCTCAGGACAGATATCCTTTCTGGCAGAGGACACAAAGATCAAACTACCTTCTCCTTCCTACTGACTCTTAAGGTGCACGTTGTGTGGGACAAGCTTTGGGTGCTCTTCACACCACTGACACCACTTAGTTCATTTAGTTTACTACATGTATATTTATTGTACTTTATTAACTGCAAAAATAATGAAAATGCTGATTAAAATAAAAAAGAAATGGACAAAAAGACTTGTAAAATAAGACCTAAGCAAATCCCAGGAGATAAAGAGCCAGCAGAACACTGATGCAGAGAAAGTCAGGGACCACAAGCAATAGCAATGAAACCCTCACACAGGTTCCAGCTCTGAAGTATCTGACTTGTACCTACATAGGAAAGTGTGTTAGCACTTCATTATCAGAACTAATTAGGAACAGGCTCCACTTCCCATTCAGAGCCATCAAAAGGAATGAGGGAAATGTGCTAAGCCTCAAGGCTCAAGAAGCAAGGAAAAAAACCTGAGGAGGATAAAATGAGGGGGAAATAAAAGTGTGAAGTGTTCTGGAGGAAATTCCTGGCAGGGCAGACACTGTGGAGGAAAACCAACACCCTTTCTCCAGAGGCAGCCTGTGAGTGCCTGAGGGTAAGGAGGGGTGTCTGCAGTGCTATTCACAGTGAGGGCATGTCCTAGATGGGAGCAGCACCCATCCCTGAGCAGGTTCACCAATATCATTGCATCATCCCTTGCAATCAGCGTGGCTCTTCTTTCCATAGTGGGAAGAACACATGACTGTAACACAGCAAACAAGTCTGAGAGGCTCATCTCAGCCAAAGCAATAGGAGACAAAATTAATTTTCTTCTTATCCTAGTCCTGAACTCCACTGCCAGTCTTAGCCAGAAGCATCCAGGCAGAGTGATCATTCTCATTTAAGTTCCAGGCTGGCTTTGTAAACCATGAATTATAAATCCTGAGGGATGTATTTGAACAGCAGAGCAGTTCTCTGAGAGCCTCGCTGTTTCAGACTGTCCAATCAACCACTGAAATGGCAGAATATTTCTTGACAGGAGTCCTCAGAGTCATCACTGGGATAGAGCCCTGAGGATGCCAAAAAGCTGCATGCTGTGTTTGGCAGAGGCTGGAGTGACTCAAGACAGCTACTCGTGAGTCTTGCCCATCTACCTGTCCAGCTGCAAAAATCTCACGGGAGTTAGGTTTCCTCATTAATGGGAAGAACAGTGAAAATGTCCTACAGAACAGTCTAGTCTGAATGAACTGCAAAGGTGCCAAAACAGGAAGTTCTGGGACTCAGAAAAGGACTGCAGAGAGTAGTTCTCCCCCTGTTTTCCCAGGAAAACAACCCAGTGAAAATAATTCCAGCTTCAATTCAGATTCATTTTAAGAGCCTGGTTGAATCTGGTTCTGCACAGGATGGTTTGTATGCTACTTGTAGCAGAAAGACAAATTCCAAAGCAGCACCCATTGCAATGGTGTGCACAAACAGACCTTTGACCAAAGCAATCCAATTTTAGAACTAATGCAGTCAAAGCAAATCAAGGCAGGCAGAGGTATAAACAACTTAACACTTGCAATGGGCCTCTCCCTTCTATTTCTACTATAAGCTCTGTCCTTGAAAATTTTCATGCTGCTGCCAGATAACTTCCTGGACTGAACTCTTGATACAGTTATGGATTAACTGGCTGATAGCTCCTTGTCATCAGCCAGAGAAGACAGAGTATTTTAAGAGAAACAGACTTGCATAATGTGGCTGCTGTGATAAATGATTCCCTCAGCACCATAAAAATATTTATGGTCCCTAAATAACAATTTAAAAATAAATTCTTTATTCCTTCTTCTCTTGTTTGTATTTCTCTGCCCCTAGAAAGAAAAAAAAAGAAACTAAAAAAAGAAAAAAGTAGTCATTTTATCTCTAATGTTTTTCTCTCCATCTTCATTTATTTTTTTATTCATTCATTTATTCATTTGACAAGTCTTCCAAGATCTGTGGTTCCTGTACTTTGGAAAATTTTGGCCGACTTAGAGAAGCAAACCTGTGAACTGTACTTCCTCTAATGGAATGGTGACACATACCAGGTCAGGAAACATCTCATTATGAGAAAAAGTATTGACAAGGCATTTGCTCCGTCAAGCTGAGCTTTTGGTAAGCTGCATTTAACAATTCACTCGCTGTAGCAGTTGCATCATTCCAGCTTTATAGTGAATCCCAGTTTGCTGACATACCTAACGACATCAGAAAATAGCAGAGTTTCATGGCACTGCAAATCATATCCAGCTGTCCTCTGCTACACCTAAAGGATGTTTTTATTTACCCTGATAGATAAATAGTGATATTCTGGAAGGCATCAAAGTCCATTGTGCCTCAGTAACTTCACAGTATGAGTGAAAACCTACAGCACCTTTGTCTGACCTGCAGGTTCAGAGAAACCATGGAAATGATGAGTGCTCTGTGGATACTGGAGAAGGCAATCCTGCTTATTAGTAGGCTAATAGTTGTAGAATATTAACCAGAAAAGTGGAAGCAACTTAAAGTTTTAATCAAGAATTCCATATGAATCTGAAAAGTGATATGAACAAAGCACATTTTCCAAACTTTTCTCTTAATATTAGATCCTTTCTTCAGTGTGAGAAAAATCCACTTCAAGCAAAAGCTGTATTTTTTGCCTGTTTTTTAATCAGCTATTTTATTTCATTGTAGGCCTAGGCACCAGCACAGCTATTGTAAGTAGCTTCACAATGAAATTTTGGAAAACTCTTCCCATTAACTTTGAATCTCTAGCAGAGTCCTTCATCCTTTTATGCCATAAACCTCAGTTTGCTTTTAGGAAAAAAGATCCAGAAATCAGAATCACTGATAACATTATAGAAACATTTTTTTAAAAATTAGTGTCAAAATGAACATTTTCTGTTTATGTGACTGACTGTTTTGGGAGTTTGGGTTTCGTGGTTTTGATTTGTTTTTATGTGTATTTTGGGCTTTTTAAAAAACTCCTATATGGAATGTAGAACAAATACCTTTCTTATGAAACTATTCCAGCCAGGTCTACTTATGGCTGGCTAAAGAAAGCCTCTATGACATCACTGATTAGAGTCATTACCAGGACACTTGATGGGAAGCTGCTTCTCCAGCTAAGAAATAAGAAGCAGAGCAGTTGCAGGTTGACTTGACTTATTCTGAAAACTTCAAATCTATATGCTTATATTTATCCAATAAGTAACTATTAGTCCATACTTCCAATTTTCTTGAAACCAGTCCATTGTATGGATTAACCATAAATGTTTGGTCCCTGATTGACCTTTGGTGTTGTGTAAAACTCAGAGAGAGAGAGAGAGCATTGTTGCCCAGAAACAAAGAAAGGAATCCTTCCAGGATATTACAGTGGTTATATTGCAATATCTTTTTCTAAAAAAACAGAGATGCTTGGCACCAGCACTACTGTAGTGCTGTATGAATGGAACTCACAAACAATGCTACAGTGCTGTATGAATGGAGCTGTGGTGTGGAAGGGCTTCATCAGAACTCAGGCCATCCAGGCATCTAAATGTCTTTGCCACTGGTCATTAGCTTACATCAAAACTAGCACAAAAGTCCTTAATTCTCAATGGAAATTAGTAGGCTGTTGGAGTTTCCTTGTTAGAAGCACAGATCCTTTCCAGTCAAATCTTTTTTGTGGTGCCCATGGGAACTGTGGACAATCTGTTATTGTCTACTGCTAAGAGCCTAACTATATTTGATATTTCTCCCAACACCCAACAGCTCAGTTCTTTTCTTCCAAGGACAAAATTAGCATCGGAAAAAAAAAGGTGCACATGAATTGCCCTGGGGAACAGCCTTGAAAGTATATTGCAGACAAATCCCTCTCAGCCAGCCTTGTCCACGCTCCTGTTGGTCTCTGTTTGCTTTCCCTCATTGCCTCCAGGCAGGCTGCATGGACAGAGAGGAATTTGCTCACATGTGGGCTGCTTCAACCACCTTCACACTTAGCTGAAAAATCTCCTGAGAGAGACTCTGTATTAAGAGTATTCTCTGCTTAGAGAAAGGTGATCTAAAAAGTATGCAGAGATAACTAAGGGCTGAATATTTGACCTACTTGCAGCCCTAATGTTATGTACAGCTGTCTCCAATGCTGTGTTCCCTCACCTTGCTGTGTTTCATGTATTGTTCCTCAAAATTTTTCGTGGGGAAAAGTTGTATTCTTGTGAACTGGAAGTTAAACCCTACCACAAACCACAAAAATACTGTGCACACTTCCAAGCCTCAGTTTCCCAGGCTCAAAAACTCAAGATGTGCTGCTCCCAGACAGCGTGCTTGTTTTGAGTCCTCACTCATTCCAGACTGGCTACTTGGACAGCTCAGTTTCAGGAGAACAAAACAGAAGTGCAGCAAAGGTAACAAAAGGCATGACAAAGCCCGTCCAACCTACTCATGACTTTGTGCTCAGAGGATTCATATCCATGTGAAAAGAAAGATACCAAAGCAGGAAATAACTGGTATCTTTAACTAGGATAACTGAGGAAGATGACCGAAACATATTAGCTTCTCCAGCAGTCAGTGAAATTAAATAATTCCATAACAAAGTGCAACCCAAGTAACAACATGAGACACCTGTATTGACACCACAACCTCTGCCCTTTTGCAGAGACCATACCAGGTTCAAAACACTGGCAGACACTCCAAAATGAAGGCCCCACTCTCTTATGCCCCTTTTCCCAACTATTTTGCCATCCTCAAAATACTGTCTTTTAGCCATCTCACCACCCAGGTCTTCTATTTTATTAGCACAGCTGCCTTCACTCTTATCCAGAGGGCAGGATAAGCCTACAGTTACTGTACACTAAACAGAAACACCTGTGACTCTCCCTTTTTCATATAAATTCATATATATACATGTATTAGTTATTATTTCTTTTCTTCAGAGCACTGAGTTCCATGTTCTGCAAAGGAAAATAAATCCTCGTCCTTACATTCTCTCCCACACCCCCCACGTGGCCTTGACGGACAAGCACAGACGGTGCAGCAAATATTTCACTTCACTTTATTTTAAAGAAAAGGGGAGAGGGGGAGAGAGAATTCTTGTGGCATTCCAGAAGTCCCTGGACACTCATTCCAAATGCCGGAGTTGGGCCCTGGGTGAGTTTCAGTCTAAAAGAGAACCTGGGTTTCTAGGCAGAAATCCAAACTCAACACAGACACTTTTTTTCTTTCTAAATCAGTTTAAAAAAATTAAGACCTAAAGAGAAGGGGAGGGAAAAGAAGAAGGGAAAAAGAGAGAGAAGGAGGAGAGGGAAGTGAAGGAGAAGGAGACCTAACCAAGGCAGAAGAAAAATGAGTGCAATAGGAAGAATCCAAGTCCTCTGGGGTCTTTTTTTGCCAACCTGGACTTTTATCACCTACAGACAGAGTTATAACCATTCAAGGAGAAAGGCAGCTTCCCTCATGGCCATGAACAAACAGTGAGGAGAATCAGGACGCCTTTCTCTCCTTGGTGATGGCTCCTGCCAGAGTAGAGGTGGCTAGTTTTCCAGATGGTTCTCACCATGTTTTGCCCACATTGGCTCTAGACACCCTTTTCCCTGGTGTACAAGTGAGGGCAGCTCCAGCACACCAGTCCTGGAGATGTCCAGCTCTCACTTAGGTATTCAGCCCCACTACAGCTTTGCTTGACCAGATCATTTGCATGCCCAGATCTATGCAGCTCAATCTATCACAGGGGATGTCCTGCACTGCTGGAGAACTGGGGAGACTCCCTAAATACAATTAATGACTCCTACTGACCACAGCCCACAAAAGGCCACTTGCTTCTATACCACTTTGCATTTCATGGCATTAATCAACACTGGGGTATACTCAGAAAGTTAATCAATTGAGTAATGCAGTTTCTTACCTCACTCAGCTTAGCCCAGTTGAAGGATTTCAGTGGATGTGAAGGCTGCGGGATAGATTTCTTCTTCAAACTGGGGCCACTGGTGCTGAAGGGGGTTGTTGAAGGGGGTGGCACCCCCATGCTGAAGAAAGGTGGTGCTCCTGGTGGAGGAGGAGGTCCTCCTGGTGGAGGCGGGGGAGCAGGAGGGGGAGGACAGCTGGAGAAAGGCAGAGGAGGTGGCAGTGGTGGCAAATTCTCAGACATATGAGAAGAGGACAAAGCTAATGGGCCACCTGGAGGAGGGGGTGGTGGGGGTGGGAAGGAAATGCTGCCCCCTTGCTGGAAAGTAAAAAACACAGAGAAAAAGAAAGCAAACAGTTTAAAAGTCACAATAACTCCACATTGCCAGCTGATGTGATTTTATTACAACTCTCAAAATATTTGATGTTTTCTTTAAAGCCTCCTGCACTCAAAGCCATGCAATAAAGGGAGGAATCTCAGCTTTCATTTAAGAGAAAGTTTCAAGCCCATGGAGTTGTGGAGAAGAGCTTGAAAAAGGAACCATAAATGGCTCAGAAAAACAGAAAGCTAGTAAAAGAAGCCAAAATGTATTATTTTCTCCTTATGTATGAAAAGAGAGAAAAGTTCAATCTTATGAACTTTTGAACTCCTGGGTTTAAAAGCTAAGGGTTTGAAACACTGAATACCTGACATTAGGCCTCAGTAATGCAAAGTGGGAGAGGGGAGGAGGGAATGAATCTGCTTCCTGCAGTGTCTAACTTCTCAGGGCTGTGTTCTGGTGGCTCAGGCACAGTGCTGGGATAGAGGGAGCACCAAACAGGAGGGAGCATCTGCAAATGTCACTTTTGCAGAACTCTGAGACAGTTCAGATGCTCTTGCAGCATGATAGGAATCTGTTTCTTATATACTTTTGTATCAGGGAGGTTTCTCTCAATTCCACTGAAATAATAACCAGGGCCACCCCACTCAGCAGTGAAAATTATGTCTGGAGGAGGACACACATGCCTCAGCAGTCCCTGCAAGAAAGGCAGGTGAGGAGAAAGAATGGAGCAGCCCATACATGAACCATTCTATACCACCAGCTCAGGGATTTTGGTCTCAGCTAAAAGCTGAGCAGCTTCTAAGTATTCCTTATTATGACCACAGATGTGCTTCATGCATAACATGCTTTTATCCATCATTCACTAGTTAGCAGCCTTTAAACAAGGATGGGGAAGACTCCCAGTCTCATACCGAGAACTCATTAAGTTGAGCCACCAGATCATTCATCTGGTCTCGGGTCTGGCGCAGCTCCAAGGATTCCTTCTGCAGCTTGTCCTTCATTTTGTTCAGTGTCTTCATCATTTCATCCTTCTCCTGGGTCTTTGTTTCACATTCCCGCTCCTTCTTCTCTAGCCTGCTCATCAGCTCTGCATGGTCTAGGGGGAACACGCAAGTGGGACTGATGAAACAAAGCTCATGAACAGTCCCTGGGGAGATGTAGGTTATGCTGAAATAAAGCTGGCACTTCTGTCAGCTCAAGCAAGGATGTATAATGAGAGCAAGAAAAAGAAAATAGAGTCTGACTGTCTTGACAATGACCTTCAGTGATCAAGACAGCAATGCCTAAGTTTCATTTAGACTGTAAAATCACTTCATGTGAGGACTGAAGGAGCCCCCATCCTGTGAAACACATAAACCATTCACCATGACACAAAATGTCTGCAAAAGGAAAAGTTGTGCCCAGCTCTGCTGCTCACTGCTCTGTGAATGAATTGGGATCAGCTTCTGCCTATGCAAGCAAAGAGGATGAACTCACCTTTCCGGAACTTCTCTGCCTGATCCCTCCACTGCTTGACCTCATTTTCATTCACCAGCCTGAAACATGAAATGAGATCATTTAAACTTTTCCTGAGCTACCCAGGTTGAAAGCCAAGTGGCCATTATGTGTAGTGATCAGCAAAAGGTAACTTGGTAAGTGTACAAGTTTATACAGGATCCCGCCAGTGGTCCTTCTGGATCCAGATTCTGCTCCCTAGACTACAGCTAATAGGAAAAGGATGCCTTTTTACTCAGTGTCATAAAAAGGGATAAAGGAATGGCTGTGGAAGAAATTCCTGATACATTCTTGTCTTCAGGTAATGCCCTCAAAGTGCCAAGTCTACTTATTTTGATAGAGAGAAGTCATCACTAAAATAATCACAGCTGCTATGGGTTACAAATTACACAATCCTTAATATAAAACCAGATTGCCATTGTTTTTTTTCTAATCCCTGTGGTTCTATTTTTTCTTTCTTACAAGGAGGAAGAACACTTCTCTATTGGGTAATACATCAGTAACAAGGCAATTCTCATATCTCGTACAGGCACAACTATTTCCTATTACTGACAGAAAATATGCAGGGCATGCTGGGGATTGATGAGATATGCAGAATGAGAAGTAGCTATGAAAGCAGAAAGGGAAGATCAGGCATGAAATCTACAATGAAGTCTGGTATCCAACACCACTGTATTTTTCCATGACAAGAAATCAGTTTTGATTTTGGCTCACACCTATAACAAAAGGAACTGTAAAATTTTTAGCACAGGAGATTTTGGTTTCATATAGGACTTATGTTCTAAAAATGTTCTTTTCAGTGGATAATTCAGAAGGGTAATGGGCCATGAATTACCTGCAGAGGCAGTTGGATGAAATGAAGAATCCAAAAGTTTGGCTAAAAAAGGACTGAGAACAGGGAAGTTGAGAAGAGAGCCAGCTCATGTAGCTAGACTTCTCAAATGATGCATCCTATGGGAAAAAATAATGGTAATGCCCTCAACCAAGTCTGTGGGTGAGAGCAAACAGACATTTTATGAAGAGGTAAGAGGTTTTGTGTGCCAAGCGGGGACTGCTTTCCCCTGTTTGCAATCTTTCTAAACCATGTGCTCATTAGTAGGAATGGGATCTGCATAGAGACTATGATATTATTTTTACTTTTTAATATCAAGGAAAGCTTTCAAGAGCATCCTGAATTAAAAAAGGCACACGGGGAAGCCTTGTTATAAAATAATGAGCATTTTTTCTGCTCTTCTAACCAGAGTAACAGTTACTAGAAGTCAAATACAAGGACTTTGCAGGGAAATACTGCCAAGCTAAGATGTCATTAGAAGGAAATTACTTAGAAGACTTAACTACTTAACAAGACAATGAGAAGCTATAAGTTGAAATAAGAAAGTCCTCACATATGATATTTTGTTTCTTAAGCACCCGCATACCGATCATATCCTTATTGCCTGCATAACAGAAATAAACAATAATAAAGCAGCTTACATTTTAATGATATTTTTGACATTGAAGTTTTCCAATGGAGCTGTATCTGGATCATCTCCTCGTTCATCCTGAAGAACAATTTGTTGGAGTATTCTGTCCAACAGCTGCCATTGCTGGAAGTTTCCTCCATTCCTCTTATCTGTATTGAAAAAAGACCAACCCGTGAGATCTTCCAATTCCATGCCAAAGTGCCCAGACCTGCCAACAAACTGGCATTCTTTCCTCCCCACCTTTCATCTCAGTCCTGTGTGCAATGAATTACAGAACACAAAGACTAACTCTGAACAGTTGCTGGCAGATTATTTACAAACACCTGGCATACTGGGACAGCTCCTAACAGGCACAGGCAACTTTGTGCCTGATGAGCACATTCAGGCTATGGAACCCTTCTGACAGGTTAGCTATAAGTTGCACACTAAACTTCTATAAAAAGGATTCCTTGTGATAACTAACACTCAGCGTTTTCTGGGGCTTGATGTTGAGGTCACTGTAGAAACAATGAGATGTTCTATCTGCATGCTTGGTTATCTGCAGGTCAGTGAAACTCAACTGGCATGAAAAATTCATACAAACATGACTGGAAAGTGCAGAGATAAAGAACAGAATTTTAACCAAAGGGACTGATCCCATGGATATCCAAACAGAAGAGCCAGAGAAACATTAAGTCCACCTCAACTCTCTAAGTTACATAACCTAGACCTTTAGTCTCTTTAAAACTGCTCCAGTACAATCCTGCCCTGGCCTAAGAGGATTTAGTCTTTCTGCCACCAAAAATCCCAGTCAGCACATAAAGCTCAAGCTCTCTTCTAAAGAGTAATATCAAAGAGGCCACTGAGACAATGTTCCACTCAAATTTGTGCATCGCTGTACTTGAATCTAATGAGAGCCTGAGAACATAACACACATCACATTACTTGCTGAAAAGCACACCCCAGTACATCTCCCTCATGCTCCCTTCTCAGTTTGACTGCTCAAATACAGACGAAAATCATGGAAGACCAGCACCTCACACTGAACAGGATCAAGGCAGGCAGTTCTTTAGTGATCCTGCTGTTACACTCTGGATGCATAACTGAATTATTTTATTGCAGTTAATAAGAAGATTCTTATCGCTTCCTTTGGAAGCAAATTCCAGTATTATTTTTCACTTAGTGTTTGGGAGCTCTCCGTTGATGCACTGCCTGAAGATTTACTGTGGAATTTCCCAGTGGCAGAACAGCTTTCAGTACTGTACTGTTTATCCAGAAAAAAATCCTCAGTGTCTTTTTTTAATATTCCAAATGCTATCTCTTTCTGGGAATTCCCTCATCTATAGCACAAGGACTCTTTTTTAAAACTTCTGATTTAAAATCATTAAAAGCTCTGTCAGTGACTAACTGGAATGTCTCAGCTACTCAATTTTATTTACAAGTGCAGAGAGGTCAAACCGCTGCCCTAAGCATTGCAACAAAAATTTTGCAGTGTAAGATACCAAGTTCATTAGCCACAGCCAAGTTCTGAACAGGAGACAATGGCAGTGTGTGCCCTGGTATCTGTGAACACCAGAGTTTCACCCAGCTCTCCAATACCCCTTGCTCTGGAAATGTGTAAACATACTCACACGGCATCTGCAAGCAGTGCTGGAGGATGGATAACAAATAGGGATAGGCATCTGTATGCTTCAATCTCTTCTTGATCAACTCAAACATCTGAGAGGCACTTTTTGTATCAATGTGGATCTGAAGAGAAAGAAGAGAAAAACAATCCACAGAAAAAGCCTGATTAACTGGGAGAGAGCCAATCAATACAAAGACAGGCAAATGTCCAGCAAGTGGACCTCTGCAAAGTCTCCTGCCAGGTCCAGCTGCAGCTTCCAGGAACAGGCACAAGGGTCTTTGACACCACCATTGTCATCCCTATCCAGTATGGAAAAGATCCCCAAAGTAAAAGGCTAGAAAGGTGGGAGCCATGCAAAGCCACCAAGAACTGTTCTGGAGCAAGCAAAACATTTGGGTCCTAGAAACTGGAGGCACAAATAGTAGAAGCTAAGGAAGACAGAGTCTTGTTCTGTATCTGTATGTGCAGCAAGAGCTGCTCACAAAGAAAGAGGGGACTAAACCATTCAGGACCCTACAGCTTTTTATTGATGCTAGAGGTTGTCTCTATGTTATTCTTTAAAATCCACATATTCTAAAATACTGATCCTGTTCACAGGCTCTGAGGCAACAGTTGTCAGCAGAGTTACACATAATCTTGGAAGAATATCAGAAAACAGCCCAAACTTCACCCACAGTCCTGCAAAGGGGATGTCTGAAGCTAGAAGGCGTCCCAGATCATCAGGACTGAGAACCTGAGAGCATAGTTGAGAACCTCCTTCACTCCTGAATGTTCAGGCAAACAAAAGAAAGAAGTTTTTATCAAAGATACTCATCAGAAGCACTTTGTGTGACCATTGCTCACACAGTGCAAATCTCCTGCTTGCTAAATGAGAAACAGTGAAAAAAAGAGCATCAACCACTCTCAGCATTGAAGTCAAACATTAGTTTTAGGGAGCACAAAGGAAAGGTGCAAGAAGCATCCCAAATGGATGCAAGTTCTGCTTTGGCTAGTTCATGTACTACAAAAAAAAACTTACCAGGTCAAACCGCTTGGCAAGCTCCAGATCATCTTCATTTCTGACCATCTCAAAGAAATCTAAATGTCTAAGAGGAAACAGAATAACAAAACATCTGCCAATGTTCACGGCATGATTCAGACTTAAACTAAGTGTGTCACTAGAGAAGCAGCTAAACCTCAGTTCAGCTAGAACATGTGGAAATTGGCAAACCTTAATTACATGAAGGGCTGTCACAGGTATGCAAGGCAAGGGAGTCAATGATACCCCAAAGAGAAGGCTGGCAGAGGTGCACACACTCTCCTACTCTGTAACAAGGTGTTGAGGTAAGGTGCAAAAGATAAACATAAAATAGGAAAGGCATATTCTTTTTTTGATAAATGCAATGCCTGCAGTGATGATACAGTTCTAAGAAGTCCACACCATACTTGCTATTCAGGTATTGGATCATTACAAGTTGTTTCTTTTAAACAGTGAAGCAGAAATGCATTCAGTGGATCAGTTCTCAACAGCCTCTAGATTTGCCTATTGACAAGCACAGCAGCATGACTGTCTGGATCTGGGTGACCTGGTGAGTGACACATTTGACCATCTGGACTTTTCTTACACAGAGAATGGAGCACAGCAGGTGATGTGGAGAAAGGCTGTGGCACATTCCCCTGTACAGATCTGGTACAAGAGTCTTTGTAATCCAGGCATCTGAGATCCTCTCAAACCTATGTTATTCTCCTAACTTGTAAAATCCAACTAAGTCCCTCCTAAACACTCCTGGTTACTGTCCAAAGGAATACAGATCATCTATGGGACAGATTTTCTTATTCTTGCTTATAATGTTGTAGATCAAAAGCATCATTCCTGGTTCCAGCTCTGCAGCAAACTGTAGTCATACAACTTAGAAACTCAAAACCTGCACTTAGACCACACATAATCAGTGACAATGAAGTCAATGAACTACTGGCTTCCCTGCCTCCTACCAGGACAGGCTTTTGTTCCAGTTTTGCTTCAAGAGAAAACAATTAGAATATTTTTTTGTTTTTCTCATTCTGACTGCCACCCCCTGCTGAGAAAAAAAGCAATTGAGGAACTCCTTTGCCACAGCCTCTGCCAACTTAGTATGTATGTTTCATACTTCATCTGCTGATGTTAATTTTAGGATAAATATATTTTTTTAAATTTTCTTTTTGTTTTTATATGGAGTCAGTTTCAAGAAAAGACAGAATCAGCTGTCTCAAATAGAGAAGAGTTTCTAAGAAATCTTTCTGTTCATCAGTAGCTGTTCTCAGAAAACAAGTCTCACCTGTCCAGTGTGGCATTCTCGTGTCCTCTGAGCTTGTCAATGACGGGTTGAATTCCCAGCATTAAGAACTCATATCGGAGATGCAATCGGAACTCCAAATTGTCCTAAAAAAAATGAGGGAAAACCAAGTTATTTGTTTTCAAAATCTGTCAATCACATTTTAAAAACATTTGCTTAAAACTTCAGTCCTCCCCTTTTAAATATTCTCTATCTTGATACCAAATTCACAGGATTAATAATTCCAGTAAAGTAAGTAAAAAAGGAATTAATGCCTTTATCTCCATTTCACTTAGAAGTATATTTGTGTACTATGAATTTTGCATATGCAGTCATAAGGACAGTACACTTCATGTTGTTCCATAAGGAACAGAAGCTACTGGCATTTTTCCTGCTAGTCCATTAGAGGTTCCCCTCCTGGTTACAGTTGAACAGCATTGCAGTCTTCCTCCTATTTTTTTCTGTTTATTTGTCATAAAACCATGCACATAAAGTCACACTCTCTGACAAACCTTCTGACATCTATTCAGTGGGATGTTACAGGATTCCCAGAGATAGAGACAAATACATTGCCAGACAGCTCTCATGAGCTCGTTGTCTTTTGTGGGTTAACCAACAAAAAGTAAAAAAAAAAAGCCAATGTCACAAAAGTAACACTTTGAATTAAAGAAATTGGTTTAAACTATCCTTTAGATTCAAAAAGAAGTCTTGTTAATAAAAGTAAAACAACTGGGATTTTTTTCTGAAATGTTTCCCTTTGATATTTTAAAATTAAAAGGCTTTGACTTTGGCTTTGAGTCAAAACAACTTAACATTTCAAAACATTTCTGAAGGTAAACCAAAATATTTTCTAAAAGGGATGAAATAAAAAGGTAAATGCTTTGCAGTTCTTAAAACAAACAAAAAAACCCTATACAACCAAAACAGCAAAAACCAACCAACCAATAAACAACCCAAAGTAATCACTTCAGTGTAAGTAGTCGATGTAATACTGAAGAAGCTCAAAATGAAATAATATGGAAGACATTATAAGACTGATCTTAACAATTAAGCATTATTTTCCACAAAATATATCCACTCACTACCACAAGATTTGTGACTTAATCTACTAGCTATTTCCAAGATGAACTAATTTAAACATAACATTTCAAAAAGAATTTCCAGGGCAGTGACTCACCTCACCAGCACCTGCATTCAGAACAGCATTGATAAAGGACATGATGGCTGTTTTGAGGTTTACTTCATCTCGGTATCGCCCCATGCTTCGGTCCAGCTCATTTAACAATGACTGAAACAGAACAGCAAGCTGGGTTAGAGGACACAAGCTAATTTCTTGCAGGATAGATTGCACTTCTGTATACAGGGGAGATAATTGCAAAGAGAAGCTCTCTTTTAAGGAATAAAGCCTATGCCTGAACCTTGAAAGATTATATCCTTGCTCCTTCACTTACAACCCTTTAACATGAAGCAGACAATTATTACCTCTTGGTAAGCTCCTTTTCGGGATTTTCAAATAACAGGAATATCCCCTGTGCATACAGCTCCAAAGCTCAAAGTTGAATTACACATCTCCACTGTGCAGTTAAGCTCCTGTTTCCACGTTACAGATTCATGGAATGGTTTGGGTTAAAAATGGCCTTTAAAGATCTAGTCCTGACCCCCCTGCCGCAGGCAGGAACATCTTTCTGCCAGACCTGGGCTTCTCCTCAAAGCCCCATCCCGCCTGGCCTTGAACACTTCCAGGGATGAGCCATCTACAGCTTCTTTGGCCAACTTGTTCCAGTGCCTTTTGACCCTCATCATAAAAAAACTCTCCTCCTTTTACCCATTCAGTGTCTAGCCTCTTATAGTTTAAACCCTTTAACCCTTGTCCTGTCACCACAGGCCCTAGTAAAATGCCTTTCTCTATCTTTCTTATAAGCTCTGTTTATTGAAAGGCTGCTGGAAGTTCTCCCTGAAGGCTGCACATCCTCCTGTTAACCAACCCACAGGGAGTGTTCAACACAAGAATGCTTTTGGTCTAATTTCTGCATACATACTGATATTTTACCATAATCTTGTGAATAGGAAGAGACAAAGGAGAAAAAGTAACACTGGTGGCCTTTGCCTTATTCAGGATTAATTCCACTTGAATATTTACCAAAGAGGTTATATGCAGAAACTGATTAGCCATGAAAGCAACTCTACTTTCAGCTTTCTGCTGATCACCATGAATATTCTCTTCAGGATCTTCTCTGATCAGTTCATAAATCCAAGGATGATTTTCCTTACTGAAAGAGTAACAAATTCCACTTGAGATCTGTGAGTTCAGCTGTATGAGTCTCACTCCAGCATAAATAATAAATGCCTCACACTCATATATTTGTTTTGCTATCACACTAAAAAAGAGAGAATTCTTTCTTTTTTGATTCCCTAAGAAGTTTTGACCATAAAGGGATAACAAAGACAAAAATAACTTTTCTGTGTTTGGCTCAGCAGACCATCTGAATAACATTTTGAAGCTGTGATGCTGAGTAAGGAAGTTCATTTTCCTCTAGTCAGTCTTTTGTCCTGGTCACTGAAAGTGTTCACTCATGGCAAAATCTTTCCTCTACTAGTCACCATAGGTCTATCTTGTTTTCCTGTAGAAAGCCACAGAGATATGTCTCAAGAAACAGGAGGAATATCCTCCTGTACATTCTTCAGGGGAAAGAATAACCTCCTGCCTTCATGCTTATTTTTGTGCAAAAATATTTTGACCTATCATACACTGCTACTGACAGCTGTTTTCACATCTGAGCATGGTATGTTCATTATCAAACAAGCTCAATTTCATAAACTCCTTTCTCTTGCTGCTACTGAATTTCCCATCTGGAATTTTCAACTTTCCCTACTCCAGGCATTTGAGTTTCAATCTTGTCCAACACCTCAGTAACTGTGTTATGACCAAATAATATTTTGCTAGAAATGGGAACGAGTCTTACATAAAAGCACATGAAATGCTCTACTGAGCCAGACTGGTGGTCAGCTCAATCCACCATCCCATCTCTAACAGCGACAATCAGAAACTATCTGAGAAGTCTTTAAATTCACCAACAAAACCAACTGTTCAACTTGACAAACAAACAGAAGTGAAATAAATGAGAGAATTTTATTCTGTTACTGCCAGATTTGACGCTGAAATTCAAAACACATGTGCCTTCTTGGAATAATTGAATTAGCCATCACTACAGAAACAGCAAAACCAAGGATGCTTTTGCTGGTTTTCTTCAGAGGCTTCATTCCTATCATACTTTCTCACAGACTTGTAAGAGCATGATGGAATCTATGGAAAATATCAGGTACAGCATCCAGACAGGTTGAAGGATGCAAACGAAAGTTTTCTATCCCCCATTTCAGAAAACTGAACAAGGAGCAGAATGCAATGGGAGGCAAACCAAATTCAGGGCAAGAAACCCCAAAACTCCGTGTTGCACTAATCCAGTTGAAGAGCAGCACATCTTCATGTAATTGTTCAGCTTGAGAAGGAAACACTGTAAGTTCTTGCAATTCCTAAAAATCAGAGTCTACACCCACATACTGTGGCCAAACTCCAATATCTCCAACTCTTTGCAAATGGCTGAGGTTCAAATCTTCACTTGAACATTTCCTGTGAAAAAGATTTCACCACACCTCTTGGCAGCCAGTTCTGTGGCCCAATTGATCTTATGGTTATAATGGCTTTTCCTACTATTTAAGCAAAACTTTCCTTGCTTAATCCCATTATTCCTCATCACTGACACCCAATAGTGTTTCATTCAATCTGCAGCAAACCTCAAAAGGCTTTGGTTGAGCCCTAAAGGGAGGAAGGAAATCAAGGGTGAATACAGCCTTTTAATTTGTTCCTTGTTAGAGCCTCTAATACAATTCCAAATTGATCAGCTTTCTCCTTACAAATTATGGTCTGTACTGACAGTGTTTAATATAAATCAGGCAAGAGGGTTCTGGAAGGAATGCTCCTGACCTCCACCTTTTCAACTGACAAAATCAAACTTTCTTTATTCATCTCGAGCTTCAAAATTTCTAGCAGTGTTAAGGAGGAAAACAAGAGTTTTATCCCCAAAGCAGCCCATTTAATATTTCCACTGGGAAGCGAAACTTCTTTCAGACAGTATGGAACACTTAGGTTCTCTCAAGACTAAAAGGAAAATCTCCTCACAGGGATCCACAGCTAGACGAGTGTTTTAAATAGTAAGCTGTGCTGGAAGAGCACTAGAATATCCTGATAAACTTTTTGAGCCAATAGAGCTATATGACTTTGCAATGTTAGTTTTGTCTCAAAATATGGTATGTTAAAAAGTACAATGTGATACAATGTCATGACACAGAGAAAAGGAGGAGAAGCAGAAAGCATAAAAATAATCATAAAGGCAACAGCTTTAGGGAGAGAAAGGATGTGCCCCTTTCACAAGGGAAACCAGTCATAAACACAATAATTCAAAATCAGAGACTCTTCTTTCTCAGTTTTTATAGCATTTTATAAAACTCCATATTCACAAGAATAAAAAAAAAAAAGACAAAGTAATGTTTTTATGATTACACAGTGAGCCAGTGACAGAATTACACTGAATACATGGAAAAAAATCCCAGCGAGGACAACAAGGGCTCATCTTCCTAATTCCACATTTCTGCTCTGAGGATTTACTGTTTGGAATTCAAGTGTTTTCTTTCATCTCTGTTCTTTAAGGGGCAGAGTAGGATTTGTAGGCAAAGAAGCATGTTTCAAACAACTGGATGAAGACAGAGTTTTCCAGATTGCCTCAGGAAGGAGATTGAAGGCATGCACTAATACAACTGTGTTATTTGAGTATAGAAAGAGTATTACTCTAAAGAGAACAATTTTCACAGAATATCTTAAGATGAACTACAGACTGCTCTGTTGGACATTAAAGTGAGAATCATTCCAGGCAGAAAAGCTTTACGAAAGATGGGTCAATAATTAAAGCAAGCAAAGCGAAAAGCTCAGGCAAGAAGATGTGGCAAATGTGAGAAAATAGGTATAGTGACTGTATCAATTGAGACACAAAGTATAGAATCTTGTTGCAAGTGCCAAGACAAAGATGATCCTGATACACTTATTAACGCCTGGAATATCAAAGACACAGGGGAAGTTGCAGTATGAAAAGGCAATCGAGTGAAGACTGGAGCCTCAACAAAAAAGAGTAAGTTCTGGAGGATCTCCCCAGGGCTTTAAAGTGAATCCTGACTGAAGTTATGGACTGACAGTTGTAGTCAGTAAATGAAATGCTGGCAATTTAGAAACAAAAAATATTTTGTGTCAGTTTCAATTCAGAGTAAAATCTGAATTTTTTTCATAAGGAAATAGTCCTTCATATCCATATAAGTTCTATTTGTATTTTCCATTAACATCATAATTTTTTTTTTTTTTAAAGAAGACATCAAAAGCAAGCACTTCAGTACTGTTTGATTAATGGTCTTCAGTTGATATTATTTGGTGCAATTTAGTCAAGTTAATTGTGACTAAAAACATTTTTAATGCTCAGGAATTTCACTTCCATTTGAATTTTGACTTCAGATAACCTAACATAAAACTATAAGTTTTCTATTCAAGAAATAGAAGATATGGCAGGACAGAGTTAATGTAAATTTACTAAGAACCATACCTTAAGTCACAGCTTTCCTTCCCCACTAATTCACCAGTTGCTGAGTCTTCTGACAACTTTTGGCAGCTGTGCCAGGTATCAGGAGTTGTGTTTAGAACACTGACTGGCAATAACTCCTCACATTCAACAAAATGTACCATGTTTTATGCTGCTGTGTTAAATACATGATCTCTACACTCCACCACACTTGTGCACACTGGAAATAATCACTGTTTCAATCTAAAGTTGTCAGCAGCAAGTTATTCAGGAGCTCAAGTTTTAGATAGTTGTCAGTAAATCATTCTGAACCTCTCTTCCTCCTTCTTACAAAAAGTAGTGGAAGCAGAAGCATATACCCCAAATTATTCTTCATCACAATGATATTTCTCTTCAAAAGGAAAAGAAATGTTTTGGGGAAAAGTAGATCTGTACTAATGTTAATTACATTAACCTCCTGATTCCCCAACAGACATAGTGCTCGTCACCACAAGTGACACGAGGGAGAATGGGACACCTAGGTTTACTGCCACCTGCAAGAGTTGAAAATAAATCCAAACAGATGGTACACAAAGTGCCAGCTTTCACAGATGAGGAGGAATAAATTGACAGTAAGATGTAAGATGGCTAAATGGGATGACAATTATTTTCAACCACTGCTGTCAGGAAGGCAACTTAAGTAAAAGCAACACTGGCACTGATTTTTTCAGAGGTCAGCATCACCTGTAAGTAATTTGCTGGACATTCCAATAAAAGTGAGCTCAGTACAATTTCCAGAAAGCTCTGCACTTTTACTTCACAAGAACTGAGTTGATTTCCAAAATTTGAGATTACTTCCCTCTGATGCATTGTGTCTCTAATTTGGCCATTGCCTTGCAGAGCTGGATATAAAGATTGAGCAGTGCCTTTACAGTTCCCAGGTTTCCTTCCCCCCACCAATTATAATCAGTCTGCAATGATGGACCGTAGAGGCAAAGGAATAAATTTCTACTCTGAATAGTTTCTCCTGTTCCTACAGTTTAGTTCACAGCTTTATTACTTTCACAGAAAGAATTCTTGTTTGTGGGTTCTGCCAGATTCCCCACTTGTGGTGGATAGTTTTCAACATAACAGTGTTTAGGTGTGGCTGGTCAAAGTCAAGCTGCAAAGTATAAAGTTTGCTGCAAGCTCCACACTTTCTGGACACTTCAATACACCAAATGATGCTGCTAGATGCTCAAGCTGCAGGAAACACAGCCCCCAAAGGGCTCAGTTTCACACCTAAAGAATCTCTTCAGATACTTGCAAACTCTGGGTTAAAAAGATTACATTCAGGGCTAGGATTAAAAGAGGATAGAAAAAGGCTTTCATTGGACACTATATCTTTGAAGCTTACAGGAAAGGTAAAGAACAAGCATTTTCAGCTCATCCTTCTTTTAAAATGGCTTCCCATATTCAAGATCCAGTGGATGCTTTTCTGACAATAAGCTGCAAGACTATTCTGGGACAGAGGTGCAGGAGGGCAAGAGGCAAAGAGATGGAGCACTCTTAATTTTAAGAGCTAGTGTATCAGAGAAACTTCCTCTAAAACGTAAGAAAGACAACAAGACCACATTTGTTTCTTCAGGACTTAAAAAATCCCCAGTCTCTCTGTTAGAAGAATAACTGGAGATGGATAAGGAATGTCTTTGGATGAACACTTACCTCCTCAAAATTAAACTCAAGCTATTGCTGAGTATAGTGGAAAATCTCATTTCAGTCTCTAAACACAAGTATTAGTAATTGCAAACAAGAACACATTCCTCCTGCTAAATCATTTCAGGGGTTGGGTGGGGCTTCTTTTTTTTTGTTTTGTTTTTCTTGAGAAATAAAAGAGAATATCCATTTATCTTTCATTTTTTCCTGAATGGAAAAGTGTTTTGACAAGAACAGCATTTAGGCAAAGTACTTTTCATGAGTTTAAGAGACTGGTAAGCATCTGCAAATCATTCCACCAGATTCCTCAAAAGCTACCACATTTTACCCAGCAGTGACTTACCTCAGTTATTCAGTAACTTTTAAATCAACTCAGAAAGAGAGACAGAGACAGAGAGAATACTCAGCATCTGTCCCATATGGGCTTATTAAGCGGAATCAATTGGTCCAGTAAGGGCAAGTTAACACGGGGCCACAAGTGTAGTCAGGCTTATGAGTTCCTGCTTTTTCTAGAGCAGCTCAAGTTATCCCCACCTGTCTCCCAGGTACAAAAGAATGTCATATTAATTCAGGAAGGTTTCTTTATTTCAGCTAATTGACTGACTTTAAATTTTTTCCTTCTCCTCCATAGGCAGTACCCAATTATCTCCACATCATAGCTCATATACATGGCTTACTTCCTGCACCTGCACTGCTCATTCCTATCCTCCTCCTGTGCTAAAGAATGGTGACACATTCTTATAGTGCAGCTATAATCTCTTCACATTCCAAGTTTTACTGTAATTATGATTTTCTCTAATGAAGTAGCCTCAAGAGCTTCCAACTGAGGCTGAAAGGCCCCCACTTCTGGAGCCATACATTATTTGTGTCACACTTGCATATCGGAGACACACATCAAGTCTGAATAGCCAAGCAATGCAAATGAGGCAGCATCCATAGAGGGATGGACCTGCCAATGCCAAATACTGATTAATATTAATTCAAGATCCCCGGCATCCCTGTCCCAGGTCTGAGTCACAGTCAGTGAAATCCATAGTGCATTTGGTTCTAACACAAACATTGGCAGCTACTGTCCATCAGCACAGACGGTTTCCCCATTCACTATTTTATTAGCCTACAATCCATTGGCTGAGAAGTAGGTAAGAGATAAGACTGTCAGGCATTGGGATCCCGTGCCTGTTGGCACAACACAACTCTAATGATTTCGTCTAAGGAAGAACAGTAAATGGCTGTTATCCCAAAGTTGAGGAGTCACATCTTCACACACCACAACAGATTCTCCACCACCTTTTTGTAAAGGTGCTCAGTTCACTGGGAGGAGAAACATTCTAGTAGCAGCCAGTAGTTTCCACAACAAAAGCCTGTCACTGACCTACTTCAAGGTCTCTGAGAGTGCATTTCTCTCCTGTGCTCTGAATGGGAGTTATTTGAGCCAACAATTGCAAAGTGATGACGATTCACAAGTTGATTGCTAAGTGGCAAGTGAAGTGCCTCCACTATACATTCTTCACCTCCATTATTTAATCCACAATTCTTTCATTACTAAATTAAGGATTTAAAATGAGGACAGGGGGTCCTGAAATTCTGTGGCTTCATCTTCTAGGACAGAACAAATCATTACCATCCTAGAAATGCCATCAAGCTAGAGTATGAGCAGATAATCAGCTTTCATTTAGCAAAGCAAACCTCCATTTTCAGGCAAAATATACAGAATTTTAAGTTAGCATTAATGACAAGCAATATGACTTGAAATAGAAGTATAAATACAAGTGTACACATTTAGTAATAATCTATTGGAGAAACTTCCCTCCCTAAAACAAAATTATAAATGTTGCCTTTTTACTACTTAGCAAGTTTACAATATATGCATTCAAAAATCACTCCTGGCAGAGATTCCTCATTCTGGGTATTGCTGTCAAAGCATCCTCCTTTTACCTGGAATCTTGTCCTTTCTGCAGCATAGACTTGGTAGTGAAGCATGGCTTGCAAGACTTTTTTGTGACCATCTGGTACCAAGCAGACAGCCCCTAGGATCTCCAGCACAGCAATCTTGGTCTTAATGTTCTCAGTCCGTAAGCTCTGGGATATGATGTTGATACTTTCGGGATGGGCCAGGACGTGAGCCCGTCCTTGGGAGTTGTTCATCAGTGCCTTGATACACCCTATAACGGATGTGTGGATGCGACTCTCCGAGGTCTCATAGTCCATGCTCTTCAGGAAGTTCAGCAAACAGCTCAGGCCATCCAGCTCAATAAACCTGGTCACAAACCTGAAAAGAGAAAAACAACAACAACAAAAAAAAACAAGTAGGAAAAACAAGGAAAGCAGACCAAAAGCACTTTTCCCTAGAGACGCCATATTATTCAACCCCAGATCCTTAAAAGCTGGCTAGTTTTCAGCCTAAATTCAAAGAACAATTCCCAGGTATTTAAGAAAAATAAAGCAAACAAACCAAGAGAGAAAACATTCCACCTAATAATGGTGTGCTACATAGTTTCAGGGTAATTATATGCTATCATCTTACACTTCTGTTTGGTCTCTGTGCTCTTTGTTGCAGTTACTACCATACACTGCTGTGGTTCACCTCAACAGCTGCTGCATTTTCGAGGCTGAAGGGATTCTTTTGAATTGTTCCATCTTACACACGTGCTAATACACCCAACACACACACTTGTCACCACACTTGCAGTTATGAGTTCAGATTACCTTGAAAAACGTTTTTAGGCTTAGCTCTAACTTTCAGCCAATACTGCTTATAGGTTCCACCTCCAGGATTTGGGCACACTGACAAAGGGGAACTCATTCCCACTCTGTCCATCAGCCATACTGCCTTCACACTCCAATCCCGTGACATATGTGTAGGAACATGTTATATTTTAAAAGGGCATGTTCTTCTGTAAATGGCAACGCTCCTCTGCTTTTGTTGAAAACCAGGGTTAAAAAATCCAGATGGGTCAATTTAGACCATGCAAACAGCCCTCTAGACAAATCACTAGAAAAGGATGGAATTAGATAAGTTAGTTCAAACCAATCATTCTAGCAATGTTTTGTTTGAAGTTCCCAGGATTAAAAATGGGGATTCAAAGACATGGAAAGGGCTGCAAATAATCTCCCTAGATCGCATTGTTTGCCTCCTCTGACATGTTGCTCAGGTAGGTACAGTTTTTTGGAATGTCTGAATGCAAAACTACATGCATCACACTTGAATTTTCAGTCTATAAAAATGTACACCAGCAATGACTTGTCCATGGCCACATTTTGAACAGCATAATATAGAAAGACACTTCAAGCAATTGAAAAGGTTGCCAACAATTGCCAACTGTGTAACAAATTAAAAGTACCAAAATTCTGCATCACTGCCCTTTCACCCAGTCCCTCTTCTTTCCTAGTGTACCATCTTTCTTTTTCTGTCCATGAGATGCTGTTACTTATAATCAGTAATAATGGAAGCACCATGCTGAAAGACCAAATTTCACTGGTCTCCGTTCATGTCCCGGTACCAGCAAGAGAAACCCAAGCCATACTTATATTTCTCTAGATAACATGGATTTGACACGTGTATGGTCTTTTGGTGGTTACAACTCCACACCACAAAGGAATTTTCAGAGCCTACCTGAAAGTTACACTCACTATGCTGACAGATTTGCCAACTTTCAGTTCATGTGAGCCAGCAATTTGACCAAAAAATATGGAAAAGTCTGGTGCATTCAACAAAGTTTTGGTCTGATGTTTGGGTTTTGTTCAAAACTGAATTTCAAGGGGACTGTCAGAGTAAGAGTACACACAAGAACATGTGCACACCAAAAATGAAAACATGGTTTAGGTGAACCCTGCTTAGACAATTTGCCAAGTTTGCAAGGTCTGATTGCACATTCTGTGGATGCATCATTCTGTCTACCCTAACAATCATAGGAGCACAAGACCCTCTCTCTCCAGGCTTGAGAGCAGCATGGACATTGTGCACCAAGAAGTCAGCCAAAGCAGTTTTTATTCAAACTGATTAAAGAAAGAGTCAGATTTAATTAAGTTTCTGCAATTAGCTACTACCTTCTTGACAAAGAAGACTCAAACAAGTGCATTCATAGCTAGAGGAGTTGCTGCAAAGGATTTATTTGGAAAAAAAAAATAAGCACAAACTCAGCATGTTACTAAACAACGATGCAAATGAATTCTGATCAATTCCCTGGGCCTATAAAGAGTGGAGTTACTGTTGTCTCTGCTATGGAGGGGCTACTTTGAATTGCCCTCCTTACCTTCAAAGTTCCATTCTATACTTTATCTGTTCTCTCTGTCTTTTGGGGGTTGGGGGAAAGGCACCATTTTTCCCCTGTTTTTTAACTTCCAGGGCTGAGGGAAGACTTAAGATGAATATGCTTCTTTAGTTACAGAGCAATACTGATGGAAACATCCTAAGAAGCAGCAGAGCAAAGGCTCCCCTAAATGCGCTCTGGGATAGAACACACAATCTTATGACAAGACAAGCAAGGCACTACAATTTTCATGTATTTTCACCCGCCCTGATGACCATGTGGAAAAAAAAAAAAAGGTAAATGCACAAAAGTCACATTGTCCCAGTTAAGTACAAACTCTCACTAAATTCACTGGCAGCGCAATTTTTCTAGGACTGTTAGGATGAGGTCATTGCAAAAAGAAGGCCTGCGCTGGAAAGCGGCGTGTGTGACAAAACTTGATTAATGACATAATTTAAAACAATGTTGGGACTTTCCTGTACTATTCCCAGCCCAGAGAGCAAACAGTGAGTCGTGTTACTCAACAGCAAGAAAGTACCCTTCTATTTCAGCTGCAATCAGAAGCAGGAATCAAATTATGATTTTCATCTTCCTTTTTCCAAACACTTAGTTCCTTATTCTCCAGAAAAAGCAGAAAACATACTGGGGGAGGTAAAGAGATGGCAAATCTGTTCTTGGCCCAACAGATACTCTCAGTATGAGGATTTGCTTGGTGTGGGGAGGTGTGTGAGTACATGTCTGAAGGTAGAAAAAGAAGTGGGAGTTTAGCTGACAGCCTGAGTGCCACAATCCTCACACTGTTGGTGTTTGTGCATCTGTCTGCCTCTGTGCAGGAATCTGTGTGTATGTGCAAAAGCAAAGTCAGCTTACACAAGTCAAGAACCTTCTTGCACACAGTACACAGCACAAGTGTAACTAACTCCTGTCCTACCCAGCCTCTGTGCTGCAAAGTAAGGTCTTGTTCAAGACTGGGAGGTGTAAAGTTAAACATGTTTGCCAATGCATTCTGGCTAACACATTCACATACTGAAATGTAAATAAAGCAGAGTGTGTTTTAATAGGTGCTAAACAAGCAAATTAAAGCCTAACCTCACCTCAGACTCTCACTTGACCAGTTTAGCACACTTTAAAAGGCAGGGCATCTTTTTGCCTTTCAAGTTTTAGAGAGTGCTGATCAGAATGAGTTAGCTAGCTCTAATAATAAACCTTTCATCCAAATACAGATGTGATGCCCAAAGAGGAACTGACCCACTGATGGATTCCAAGTGCTGGGGGTACAGCTTCCCTGTAAGACTTGATCCAGCTCAGGACAGACAAAAAGATCATATGCTGTGGGCATGCAGAGAGCAGGATGTTCCCACCCTGTTAACAGGCAAGGCTACACTTCCCTGCAGCATTAGTTTTTGAACCAGAGGGCACACATAATCCTGATAACTACTGAACTGTTGAAAAATTCAGCATCGTGGATTTTGCTTGCTGGTTGCATAAATGATCCTCTTCATTATGCACCTGGATGCAATATTGCTAAATCTAACAAAAAATAGCAGGAGGTAAATCTGAATAAAACAAAAGGAGAAATGCAGACAGTGAAAGGAATGAGTGATGACTCAGACTGAAGAAGGTACTTTTCAAGGGCTCCAAAAAGCAATTTTTTCCAAGTCCCTTTTAAGTTTTTTGCTTTTGCTGTGCTTCTGAGCCTCCATTTTGGGGCACTAAAATACCAAATGTAAAGCTCTTCTCCCACTGCTTCTGTCCAACAGTTTGTCATCACAATTGTTTATAGTTCTGAGTTTTTACAAACCTGAGAGAAAATGTGTTTCTTTGCAAGATGCAGATGTAGCATTTGTGTTCTCTGTGTCTGGGACCGTTCCCCTGCACTAAGGCATAACCTGGCTTTATTATTCCTAGATACCAAACGAGGTGCACTTGCTCAAAGGGGACCCTAAACTGCCCCAGGGATATTCCTATCCCATTTTCTACAAAGAGGATGAGAACTTGAGTTTGGATAGGTCTGCTTTACTTTTTAATATTAGAACTGGTGTGTTGGAATAGCGACAGAGCTCAGTATTATCTACTAGAAGATAATACTGCATTATCTACTCTGCATTATCTACTAGAAGAGACACAGTTTACAGTAAAATAAAACAGAGAGCCAAACGCATGTATTTTTCTTCTTTTGATCCCTCTGGATCAGAGAATTTAAGCAGAGGAGCCTATTGGTAAGCTGTCAGAGCCCCTGTGTAACCTGCTATCACAAAGGGATTCCAGACAGTCCATCCTGTGTGAATTTAGATCTCTATTTTCTTCAGAGGCCTGATGAATAGAAGTGGCAAAAATCCCAGGATTTGATATCCAAATTAAACTAGGAAGACTAGTATTTTGAAGGCTGAGGTATCATACTGCTTATGAGAGGGATTTGATGGAGCTGAGGGCCTCTCTACTGCAACCTTTCCATCAAGAAGAAATTGGCTTGTTGATCAGGCACTGGCATGCAGCCCATTTGGCAGCTAACGAATTGAGTCGCTGGAAATTAGTTGAGACACAGGACTTAACTCAAAATTTGGCTTGGCTTAACTGCTTTTTTTTTAAAAAAGCCCCACAACCATCGCCAGCAATTTAGAAGACTTTATAGGGCAGCCTATAGATGCTTCTACTGACGCTTGTGCTTGTCAGGGTTATTACAAACAGATGAAGCAACAGGCTGTTGTCAAGCGGATCCAGCAGATGCAACACAGGTTGGAGAAGAAAAATCCTGCAAGCCTTTGAGAGCAAAAGAATTTGCTCAAATGCTCGTTGCTCTTTCTTCCTCTCTATTGCTTTGTCCTCAACAAGGAGTTTGGGCTGTCTATTCAAAATGACACAGCAGAACAACCAACAGTGGCCACCAAAATGTTTCAGCTAGACAAAGCAAAGAGGCCTTGCTGCTGTGGCTACATTCAATGAAAGCTGTCACCTTCACAGGGCTATCATCAAACCAGCTCCACATTTATGTAACAGTTTTGCTATATCAAGTCTCAGCTGCACAGGACTTTGGTTTAAAAAGCCTGGAGAGAGTGGGGAGTTTGACAGTTGCCTCAGCTTCCATTTTAACAGAGAGTCCAGCTGCATTTTACTGTGTTCTGTGCTTTAGGACAGTGATAGACAGCATCAAACAGTCACTCTTGGCTTAGGTCTCCGTTTAGGCTACAACTTCTCTGCTTCCACGTTAAAAGCATTCGCTCTACCCACATGTAAAATTACCAAAGCCTGATAAATCTTTATGCTTGAAGAGCACCAGAATATGATTTTGTGCTCTCTTAAAGCCCATCAAAACAGGAAATAAACAGGAGGTAAAAACCAGAGAAGCTGCAGACAATTTTTTAAAGATTATGAAAGAAGAAACACAATCAGCACTTAGCTCTGCAAGAAGTCCCAAAAAAATCTTCACTTCAAGTCAAAGTAACTGCAATGAAAATTCTTTGAGATTATTTTCTGGATTTTTTATTTATTTATTTCATTTGCTTGGTTAGGATCCCCTCCCCAAAAAAGAACTGTATTTGGTTAGGCATTACTGAAGCTCTCTGAAACTATGACTTCAGCATGGTGTGGGCACAAAAGTATTCAGCCAATACAAAAATCATTCAGAATTCTTTTGATTTAGTGTTTCCTGAAATCATACCAACTAAAGTTGTTTCTCCACACTGCTCTTCCAAGTGTTAAACTGAAAAGGTTTCTATGCTAGTTAGTTTGCTATTGTTCCCAGAAAAAGAAAGATGACCCTACCTTCAAAGACAGTACACAATAAAGTCTCTTTACATTTTTCTGTGCCACAGTTACAACACAGAGTGGGAAGAATGCCAAACCAGGTGATGTCAGATGGATTAGCTGCTTTGTACTAAACAGTTCACATTACTAAAGATAAGGGGAAGCTTAAATTCAAAGTTCAGAGTAGAGGCTGAGACTTTGCCCAAAGTGAATCAAATTACATGAGATGTGCAGGGGGCTGTGAAGACTAAAATCTGATCTTCATGGTCATTATCAGTGTTGGCAAATATCTGCCACAGATTTTTCACAGCAGACTTTGTCTTTTCTTTTCCTGAAACTACATGTTTCAGCATTAGTGTGAAATTAGTTAGCCTGCCAACTAAGCAGGCTCAGGCCAGGGACTGTAGGGCTCTCTGAGGATTGTCTGAAATCTCAGAGAGGCTTGTGTGAGGTGGGACAATGAGGTTTCTGTCCCTGCCAGTGCTGGCAGTGTCACACCTGACCGTGGGGAGGCAGCGGATGGCGATGAAAGGCAAACAGCATTACCTCATGGGCTGCGTCCGCAGAGCTGTCTTCAAGTCTTCAACTATTTTATTTTTCATTTCTGTTTCTTCTTCATCGAAAGCATACAGAGTCTGCATCTGTTCACAAAAGAAGGTGGCAATTAGGAAAGCCTGAGCTGCGTGGAAGCTAAGAGACAGGCCAGGAATTATGAAAAACAACTATCCCATCAACACATGCAGAGGTGCCTGCTGACCTCTCACTAGGAAAGCAGTGCCTCAGCTACAAAACTGAATCCAGATGAGGCTGCTCATGTGGACTGGCAGCAGCATATCACTTTGCCACACTGGCTAAACTAGGGTTCTCAGATTACCCCCCAAAAATCACAGTTGCCAGTATGCCCGCAGAAAACTGTACCTAATTTGGAACAGCAATCTGCTGTGGAGATCTATGGATGTGTGAGGCAAAGTTTGCAGGGAGAGGCAATATCTTTTATTAGAGTGACACGACTGGAGGGATTTGGGGTGGAGGGGGAAAAAAAACCCAAACCAGACTTATGTGTCAGGTTTCAAAGCATAAAATCTTCTTCAAGTTACTAGAAAGCCTGCAAGTACCCTGAATTCCATTTTCTGTATATACATGTTTGACTTTTCTTCCCCATGCAAAGCATATCACCTGTTTTAGAATGCTGGTGTTCCCTATACACTTTGCCCTTATTAATTAGGAATATTTACTGGAAAAAGCTGGAGTATCACAAAAATCTCCGTCCCCATTTTTAACAAGTAAAGTGAAACACACAAAGCCTAGATCTCCCCCCCATATGCAGCTTACAAACACTAGAGCTTGCAGTCAACTGGAACTGAAGTTGCTGTGGGAGACTGTAAATTAAGGTGAGAGACAGTGAGTAGAATACACACAAAAAATTGTGGTTCTCAAAGTCAGATAAAGCCCTTTAAAAAGTGGTATATCAGTGGAAAATTAGACCTCCAGATCTGCACTCAACACCACTGCAACCTTGTCATGTGAAGCAAGACTCTGCACTGCCCTTTGCATACATCACTCAGGCTCACAAGTCCCATGTGTGTCTTTTTCAAAAGTTAGGACTTAATGCTGGAAATTCTTAGCCTATAGCTATGTCTTCTTAGTCGCTCAAGCTGTAAAATGAGAGGATAAATAACTCTCTTTTTGGCAGGCCTTCTTGTGGATATCACTCAGTGGTATCTGGAAAGCAGCTCTGAACCCCTTCTCAAATGAATAACCCAATTAAACTAGTATTATCTATCTGATATTGTACCTCTCTGTGGTGGAATCTGAGTAGCTACAATTATGGCTCACCACAGCAAAATATTTCAGTCTTTGTTTTACTGTTTAGCAAGCACCAAAGAAAACCTTTGTCTCATCAGAACCTCCTTTACCCTTTTCCATCCTCTCACCAGCCCAACACCTCACTTCCCCTGGAAGGGCTCCCACTGCTTTTGCAAGTCACGTGATGCCAGCACGTGTTGGATCCTGAGGGTGGTCATTTGGCTGCACGCCGTTGCTGTCTTATGCTGAACAGCTGGCATGGGGAGATGTGTTTAACTCTAGGGGTCCTCTCTCTGATCCATGCTAAAGTCAAATTCACTCAGTCACAGAGCGAGCTATTTCCTGCCCTAATGGAATGACAGAGCGCTACTGATGGAAAATGAGCTGATGATGTTTTATCTTTTGCCAGCATCCCCCGACAGCCAGAAACATAAATTGAAATTCTTAAGCCAAGCCATATATGATCCCCCTCTTCAAAAAATAAACAGAAATCCTGAACAGGCATTATGGATGGCAAAGTCCTCGGGTGTGATTTGGGGCTTGGTTTGTATTTTCTTGGGTGACAGCCCATCTGGTCATCTTTCCTTTGGCCCGTAAATGCTTCTTTGAAAAGTTCCCCTTCCTCCAATGGCTTAATTTCTCCTCTGAGCAACTTTGGGGGAAAGCAAATGGATGGTAGGAGGGTGCTCAACAGTACTTCCTTCAGAGTGAAAAAGGCCCATTTCCAAATGAAACAAATACAAATAATCCTGCCTTTACAACAGAGGGTGATTATGGAAAACCCCTTTTCTAAAGCTGCAGGCAGCCAAGAGCCCTTCATTTCTCACTCTTTTGAATGGCCAGGAATTCAAATCCTCATGCCCTCGATAAAGAGACTGGGTTTGCATTGTGAAATGGCTTTTTCAGCAAGAGTTATAAAAAACATAACTGTCCCTGGGAGACAGAGGGGAGGAAACTGTCATTATTTGAGTTTGGATTTTATTCACGTGGCTGACTGATGAATTGATTTCCTGAAGAACAAACTGCACTCGAGGACTAATGTCTGCTGGGCTCAGGAGGCAGACAGCTACCACCAGTTAACCAAAATACTAGGAAGGAGAAGGAAAATAGTGCCTAAAAGACAGTGTATACATAGGGCCCTTTTTATAAGCATATTTAGTATATTTGAAGTTTTCCAGATCAAGTGTATCACCTTGGAAAGTACAGCATCTATTTACTTGATTTGCCAGTTAAAAAAATTCAAGAATTTGTGAAAGCAATAATTTGTGTGGAATTTTATATGTAAAACTTTGGGTAGCATAAGAAATTATTTTGAAATTTTGGCTCCACTTAAAATTAAATATTTTAGTTTTTTTAAAAGCACAGATTTTTTTTCCACACCTTATCCTAATGGCTAATCATTCCCCAAAACTACTGGGAAGGAAAATACAAAGACAATGATGACAGAGTGTAGGGAAAAGAGAGAGAGAGAAAAAGAAAGAAAAGGCATAAACCAGCATCAACAATACACTGTATAACAGACCTAATTTTACTTCATAGCCTCACACATGTGAAATGAAACAGGTAAGAAACAAAAAGAATAAAGAGCAAAAAAGCAACCTGGATGTTCTGACTTCTCAGTATAGCCAGTTGAAATTCAAGGTGCACCACATCTCTACATTAGGGCTGAACTAATAGAATAAATTATTATTAGATTAAATTTATTTGAAAAAATTATAAATAATAAACTATGAATAGATGTAATTTTAAAAAACCTGAACTTTTATGCAGGTAAGTTTAAAGTAACATATATGTCATCTAACTTAGAGGAGAAAGTTATCATCCACCTGCAAAATTCTGCTGAAATATATATATATTTTTAACCTCCTGTGAAGCTGCTCTGCCTTAAACAAATGTTTTCTGAGTCAAGGAAAAGGTCCAGGTTACAGCTGTATTTATTAATCTTGACCCATCTCACAATCATGACCAAGCCACCTCTCCAGAAAAGCTGAATTTTCAAGTACTGCGTACCTGAAAGTCTTTCTGTGAAAATGCATCCACAGCCAAGATCATAAAAGAAACACAGTCCTGTCAAAATTTTTCCTCCCCAGGAAAGTGCAAGTTTTTATTTGCGTTTATTTGTGCTGCCAAGTAGTGTCATGGGGCAAGGAGGGCAGGAGGAGCACAGGGACATTTCTTTACATGTTATAATAACAGGGCAGCTGCTCTATTTTTAAGAAAAGAAACCTCTGTGTTTTGATGAATCAGCAGATGACAATGACATTGATAATGGAAACAGTCTTCTATTGTGGGCATGCACCCTGTCCCCATCCCCAGTATCATTTATAGCACTTAGAGATCAGGGGACTAGACAAATTTGGAGGCTTCACTTTCTAAATTAAACATGATTAGCAGCTGTCCCTTTGTCTTAATGACTGGTCCAGAAGACAGTGTACCAATGTTCTACTGCCTTCCAGTCAGACTACCTGGAGTCTGGGACAGTGCCTCCACATGCTGTGAATTGCACACTAGTAAAGAGACACAGTTTTAGACATTTGCTCTAAACCTGAGAAGTCATAGCAACAGAAACAATTGTGGGAAGAGAACCATGCATATAATGCATGTTTTTTTTGAACTGGATGAGGAATTTGTGACCTAAAGTGCTTCCTAACATAGTGGTCTAAGGTTACAAGTAGGGAACGTCAAACATGTCAGGAATCACCACATTGCTCTCAAACATAATCTGTGACAGGCAGATACAGCAGGGCTTCTGAGAAAGTGATCCTTGAGCACAGGAGCCCAGAAACATACCTAATGATACAGCACAAAAAAGGTGCCATTTCCACTCATTCAGTGAGCAGGAGGAACATACTTGCCAAGCCAATATATATTAAAAAAGGACTTCATAATTAAACAAAAGGACATAAAAAAGGATGTGAAAAACAAATATGAAAAGATTATTATGTGACAAATCCACAGGAGATGCAAGGATAAAATTTCATTTAAAGCAGGATTTAAGATATTTTAAACTAACACTTCTGTGATTATTACTACCACTTCACCTCCAATACTTCTTGCAATATTTCCAATTGAAATATTGAAATACCTGATAGTGCCCAAGAGACACAAATTGAAATACACTGGATATTGTCAGGAAGCAACATGAAACACGTTTTTCTTTCACAGCTTCAAAGTCAACTCCACTTGGAAGCAGTTAAAAAAAAAAAATTAAAAAACCTACCACTAAATTTAGAACTGGAATTATATGGGACCCAAAAATAACTGTTTGAAAGTTAGAAATCTCAGAGGTCTAAATAATAACGAACAGAACATTGCGTTGGAGCTGGTTCTTAGCTGGATTACTCCAGTTTTCCGCTGATACAATTTCAGCAAAATCTAGTCAACTTGGTTTCACCTGCTGAAAAATGAAGGAACCAAATTGTAAATCAGAAGCAGGGGTTTTAACCCCAGTGTGTCTTCTCAACACCTCAAGCATAAGAGTGATTCACGAGTCTTGAAGCCAAATAAAAAGTTATCAATCATTCAGGCATTGGCATCTAGGCATGCAAACAACATTACCAGGGCTGGTGTTTATTGGTGCTCTTAAAACACGTTTAAAATTAGAAACATAGGCCAAAATATAGTCTCATTCCATGGAGCTGTTCCAGATTTGCAACAGTGGTGTATACATATTCACTCCAAGTTTACATCAAGATCATTTAAAGACTAACCCAAAAGTCACTGAAATCAATGGAAAAACTTCAGTAGATTCAAGAGGCCTTGGATCAAATCCTACCAGAAGTATTTGGCTCAGTAACACTGCAAGGTTTCATTCTAATTTTTTTTTCCCCCTTAATGGCCCTAGTAGAGTAAATTTGTTCAGACAGGAAATCAAAGCAGAGTGTCATGCCAGTCACTAAAGCTCAATGTCTTTTCTAAAAATAAGTCCATATTCTTTCTATTCCCTTACTCTACCCCATGAAAATATGGCATGAAGGAAGGTGATAGTTTTGTTTATTCATAACTCTCAGTAGAAAGCAACTTTTCTTTTATCCTCTTAAGTGAGTTATTATAGCTTGCAAGTCTTAGGTTATTTTACTCGGAAAGACATATTTTACCATGACAAATACATCATTACAGCCACATTTAGTATCCATTAAGACATTAGTTTTATTAAACGATTTTACAGCTCATAACCATGATATAAAAGGTGCAGAGAAGCCTTCAGGAATCTAAAATAAAAGAATAAGTAAACAAGCAAGGCGTACTACCTAAGATGCTAGGAACAGAGTTCTATCATCATTTTTGCACAACCATCAACTAAAGCTGAGTAGACACTGCACACAAGTAATTGGAGTAAAAATTTGACTACAAATTCAGTAAAAGAATCAAATTTCAAAATGTAAAACCTACCAAATTAAAGGAGATCAGTGAACACTATATGCAGATGCTCTGATTCTGCTGGTGACCAGCTTTACTGGCTGTTTCAGAGGAAGAGACACACTACACAACTACCAAACAGAGAAAATTAAAAAGGTTTATACCTCAAATACCTTCTTGGCTTGTATCTTACGTCCAAGGTGTTACAGCCTTATGCTCTTTTATTTATGTGCTCTTATATTACTGCATATTATCTTACATAAACAACTACCTTTTCTTTAATTCTTCTACTAAACTAAGAACCCAAGTGTTATTTTGTAGATTGGATACAAAGCAACTTGAAACCATACAACAAAATAAAACTTCACCTAGTTTTTAAATAGTTGCTTTTTGCTGATTCATCAAATACTCTCTTCAATATTCATTTCAGACCCTAATTTGGTTGCCTTCAGTGCTCAGTATTGTAGAAATAAAAAAGGAAATATTTATAGTGCTTACTAATATTGTGCTTTCTAATGCTAGAGCAGGGCTCCTTCTTAATCCTCACATTCTTCTTTTGGAAGCCTTATTTTAAATCAGCTACGCCTTTGGGCTAACATTCTTCTCTTTCGAGGACTTCTTCCTAAAGAAACACATCCCTGTGCTGGGAAATCTTCCCTGTTTAGCAGGAGAGGTAACTTACTGCTGCCATGGAATTGATGCGGTCAATGTAGTAGTCTGGCCAGCTGGTAGCAAGCTTATTAGGATCTTCTTGTTCCTGAAACAGAGAGTTAGGCAAGGTTACACAAGATGACTTTACAGGATGAAAGCCACTCAAGAACCACCTGGGATTCTTCACTGCTCTGCTCTTTACTGTGTTATCTCCCCCGTATTCTTGTACAATGCACATGGACGTATGGCATTTATTAAAAACATTTGTGAAAGTGTCAAGTCAGCCCTGTCACCATGATATGCCAGATAAAAAGAACCCCTTTCAGCTCAGATTATTGAACACAGAATAATTAAGTTTGATGGAGATACAGTTATCTTTGGCATCTAAGCAAACCTCAGTCCCTTAAACACATTGTGTTTCCAAGACGAAGGACAGTCCATTTACAGACAGAAGGTTTACATTTTGTATCTTTATACTGAGATCTTATAAATTATTTGGTCTCCCTATTGTTATGGTGATGGTGGAATTCATCAACAAAGGAGTTTAACAACTGTAATGAGGAGGGGAAAAAAAAGGAACCTGAAAAGAAGATAAAGACTGCATCATTTTGATGTGATAAACCAAAACAGGTTCAGCCTGGACATTAGGAAGCACTGCTTTACCAAGAGGCTGTTCAGACACTGGAAAAGGCACCCTAGAGGGGTGGCTGATGCCCCAGGACTGTTGATTATTTAAGAAGCATTTGGACAATGTCCTTAACAACTTGCTTTGATTTGATCAGTCCTGAACTGGTCAGGCAGTTGTAGTAGGTGACTTGTCAGTCCCTCCAAACTGAAATACTCTCTTCTATCCTGTCCTAATCCTACCATATCATGTAAAGTCACGCAAAATCTCAGAACATCCAAAGGAGCACAAAAGCATCCCCTCAGTTACAGCAGGAGAAGTATTAATCCTTATCTCCTTACATCCCATGTAATCTACCTGAAATCATCTTCAGTAGGCTAATCTCAAACAACCTTCTTTTAGAAGACCTACACTGACTCAGGAACCAATTCTTTTTTGTTCCTTGACTGCTCAAAGGAAATTAGATTTCCTTCTGATGAATATATTTATTTCTACATAGGTGTAAGTCACTGTTAACATGAGGATTTCTTTCCAAGATCCTCATCTCCCATTATAAACCAAGAGCAACTAATACTAACATTCCTAGCATATGCTAAGAGATTGAACCACTTGATTCATCCTAAGGATGACAAAAGGTATACGAAGACTGTGGATCTTGCCAACCTTGTCTGTGTATGAAAGCTTACATTAGAAAAGCTACCCTGGAAGATATACACAACAAAATTAAAAGTGTAGGTCTATCAGAGTACCTCAGCTATTCCACCATTATTTGGTTTAGAGATGAGAAACAGCTCTCACAGTTTTTGAGCCACATTCAGAAAACACCTTGGTACCTGACAATTTCCTGCCAGGGTAAATACCAACACACAACAACAATTCTGCACAACTCAAAATCTTTATATTTTGAATTAAAAACAAAATAATGACCAAGATTTGGATCTTCCCCTCTCTTCTTTCCACTGGATTTTCAATATGTAAACTGAAGGAGCATCTCCATTCATAACACTGACAAAACAGCTTTGTCCTCATCTAGAGGAGGACTGCAGTGCAGACACACGTCAGGTCAGGGTCAGGTCACACAGTACAGGTCATAAGTCTTTATTAATCCCTTGCACCCAACTGAACAGCTAAGAAGAGCAGAAGAATTAAACAAAGCATCATACAGATGAATATCACTGTAACAAAAAGTATGAAAGGCTGGCAAAATGATAAGAGACATCAACTATATCAACAAATGCTATGCACACACCACATACCACCTCATGAAAGATGAATATAGATGAAACCAGGTGATGTTCCTCACATTAATTGAGAAGTTGTGCTGATTTTCTTTACTTCCCCTTCCTGGCCACAATAAGCAGGAATCAGACAGACCCATATCTATGTTAAATGTTTCTGTCTAGAGCATTACAGAGATATGCAACTCCCTACCAACAGCCAGTGAGAATGGCCACACCTTAAGGTTTTGGTAGACTGCCTTTTGCTGCCCTTTTCTGTGGAGAATAATATCTAGTGGCAGCCACAACCCTGACAACAATTTTACACTTGGCCACCTTAACCTCCCTTGCAAAAATCAATACATGACCTTGACAATGGAAAAGTAAATTAAAACATACAAGAGATAAATCCAGCATTATTTTTATATGATAATCTTATCATCCTCAAAGAGAACAACAGGAATAGGGAGCTTATCTAGAAGTGCGAACTAAGGTCATTCTGCAGGGACCGGCTGAGCCACCCATCTGAAGTGTAGCAAGTGCTCATGTGACCTTCTAAAATGTTTCTCTGCAGAGAATTATAAAAGTCCTAGTGACAAGTATAATAGTATGCAGAGTACACCTGACAAGAACACTGTCAGAACACTCAATACATGTATTCTCTATATTTCTCCTGCCTCCATTCTGAATTCCAAATAAAGAAACAAACACACATAAATTAAGGAATGCCTGAACTCATCCTTTATATTCCAAAATAAGCTACAATACCTTTTGTCCTTAAGATTCTTTTGGGGAAAAATAAGTATAAATGCTTGAATGCTACAACTAACATTTCCAGGTGTCTTTGTTAAACGTGCAGACTGAAAAGCATCAGGTTAGATACACTAGAAAAAAATCAGAATTCTGAACAATTTCCTTCCTGAACCCAAACCACTAGAAGTCTCACAATCAGAACCAATGACAAGAAGATTCTGATGTCCTAAAGCATATCTGTATATATGATTAGCTTGACAATGAGGCAAGGTCCTTGGTATAGCCTGCTTTTGACCATTGTCCATTCATTACAAATTAGTCTGAACTCTTAGTCTGTAAGTCTTATTTTTTTAATTAAAACTGGGAAAAAAATTGTTTCAGTGGAACACAATGTGTAAGATTTTTTTCCTGAATTAAAGCCCAGACAGAAGATGTGCATTGCTGAGGTTAAAAATATTTTAACAGATACCCCACTAAGCAATCTTCACTTTCTGAAGTTGTTTTTGTCTGGAAGCATATTAAGCAAAAGAGTCCATTCAATCTCAGTGGTCTTGCACACTCCCTGCTCACACCAGAATTTTATGGTTGTCAATGTGTGGTTTACTTTGCTAGAATAAATGATAATGTGGATAAAACCTGGCATTCTATTTCAATATGAAGTCCCAGAAAGCCATTTATACTTGAGCATGTAGATTTTTTTTCCCATCCCATGAAGTCATTAGACTTATTTACAGAAATCTCCTGAGTGACATTTTTAACAGAGAGTCACGTTCACACCTCTAACATCAGAGCAATTGGGGAGAAAAAACCAAACAAACATTTAACTGCCTAAATTATGTGAGTTCTGTCCACGCTAAAAGACTGCTGCACCACGCTTTCTGTCAAGAAGGGGAAGACTAATTGAAAATAAAAAGCAATTAAATCTGTGGTCTGGGGTGCAAAAACAGGGTGCTGGGTTTCTTTTTTGTTGGCTTGTTTTTGTTTTTTTTTAAATATATTCAGAGAAAGCCACAAGGCAACTTGAAGATAAGGGCAAAACCTTTCACTTGCTCCAGGAGCACAGAGAAGGGAAAAAAATACCCAACCAACAGAAAAAAAAAAAAAAAAAAAAAGAAAAAAAAAAGAGCTTTAATATATAAAGCTGCATAGGTATCAAAAGCTGGAAACAATAACCCATCTGTATAAGGAAAAACATTAGCTGAAGGAATCTATTAAAGCAAAGCCTTCTTTTAGCTCCTTGAATAGTGTAAATATTACATTAAAAAACAGGCGTCAGCTTGTGCACTTTATAAGGGGCCATATCATTCTTCACTGAAGTAACAACTATGTAACTGCTGTGAAAACAGGATCTTGATACTATACAAGCCTGCAATATAGCCAAGGTATTATATAGGCTTTGACACTAATTTGGACAGGCTCCATGACTTGGTGGAAAGTGGAACTTATGACTTCATCCCAACTAGGACTTAATGGAGTTCTGCAAATATTTGGACCATCTGAACCAATCAAAAATGAAAGAAAATAAAGCAAAGTGTGCACAGCTCAGCTGATCCCAAAAGCCTTTTCTGCAAATCCTGGGAGACCTGATCCATCGGGAAAGCTGTTCTCTGAGACCAGGCACTTCTACAGGATGCCGTGTCAGTGGGACAAGCATTTGCAATCCAAAGACTGCCCTAACATATTCAAGCAAGCATTACAGACCACTGCCTTTGTTGCAAAACTTTCTAAAAAGAAGTATCTAACACTAGGGTTACAAAGATCATGCAAAAATGACGGGTATCCATCACTGAGTAGATCATGAAAATGAAAGACATTGTTTTTCAAGATGACTTCAGTCTTGAAAGAAACAGCACAGAGGGAAAGCCTGTACAGCAACTGCCTGCATTGAAGCTCTTTTTGGGCAAGCACTGGGTTTCAGTTTCCAGTGATGACACATTGCTACTTCATTCCACACCAATCCAGCTCCATAAATATTGAGCAGCTCTCCAGAGCATGTCCTGAAATTTTGAGCATGTCAAAGCATTACTAAATACATCCACAGAATTAGCAGCTTTAGCAGGCTTCTTTCCTACAGAAGGAGACAGAGAGGTGTATATCCTGACATGACAATTAAAACTCATTGTCAGAGTGAGGAACACACTGGCACACTCTGACATTAAACCCAGTACTCCTTTATTTCTACCATCATTTATGCTAGGTTATTTTTATGCAATGTCAACAAATATTAACTCCCTGGGATCAGCAGGTGCTTGCCATCACTGAGTGCCCAACCATTATGAGGACCTTGCCACTACCTGCACACACACACCCCTGCAATAAATTGCTGAGGACTCATGAAGTCCTTCTAACAGGCCAACTATAACATAAAACTTCCTCCTTGAACAGATGCATCAAGAAATGCATCCTCTGTTACAGATGTCACAGGACAAGCATGGGTACTCCTGGGATGACATCTATTCATTAGCAGCATGGCTTCCTTCTCAAAGCTGTCTCTTCAGTAGGGCAGACAGCTGACCTTACTGTTTTGCACTGCTTAGAACAGGATGGGAATAAGCCACACGCCTGATGCTAGAAAATGTGGGTTTAAAACCTTTCTTGGACAGGAAGCCATGACACTGTTCACTGAGCTCCCCTCTGTATCAATAAAAACAATGTGCAAACACAGATGAAGAATATAAAAATGAGGCCACTGTGACATAAATTCCTGTCCAAGCTTGTTCACTGCATCATGTCCAGACACTGAAGTTTATACTTGGGTCACAAAGAAGTGCATTTCCTTGCAAAAGCCACATTAAGGTTAGTGTGGTTCCTCCTCTCAACATCCTTCACACATCTTTCGAGTACATCACAGAGCTGAAAGATGAATTATTTTACCTGGTCTGAAAGGTCAGCACCATCACATACAGCTCAGAAAATATAAATCATGGAGTTCAAATCATTATAAGAAACATAAAATTTAGAAAAAACTAAAATGTATTATTTTTCAAAGCCCTGTAGTTTAGTTTTTTGTTTTCAAATTTCCCATTGAAAAACAATGGTAATTGGAAGCCTGATTACAAATCAGTGCTTTTTTGGGGGGTGTTTGGATTTTTTTTAATGACAGTTGACTGAAATTTTAACATTATTTACATCAATTAAGATGAAAGCTTTATTGGATTCTCAGTTTATTGTTGAAGCCCTCTCACACTCTTCACAATAACAGCTTAGCTGCTAAAATGTTCATCTGAGACATGCAGGATTCAGACTCGTGTCCACGTGCTGTTTCAAAGTGAAGGGTGGGACCCTTGCTTTGTACATGAATATTTTGGCCACTAAAAACAAAGTGGGGTTTTTGTTTGCTTGAAGGGTGGAAGATAGTTATTACTAGTTCTTTATTTCCTACAAGTGCAACTCTTTTCCCTTCAGAGATGTAAAGACTCAGCCCATCACAACATCTGCTGTTAGTGCTGAATCAGTCTTGCATCACTTTGCACTGCACACTGACAAAGGTCCTACAAGAAATTAACATATCGGGTTTTTCAGTGTCTCTTTCAGTGAGATCAGCAGAAATAGGAAACATGGGATGCAGACAATTACACAGTACCCAGTTACACAGGAAATCTGAATTACAGCCAAGAATCAATCCACATAAGTTGTACTGCACGCTCATTCAAATCATCGTTCTCCCATTTTTCATGTCTGACCTACTGACTTTCCTTCACTTTAAGAAGTTCAGTTTTCAAAGAAACATTTACTTGTTTATTAACACACTGTCCAATCCATTGGCTATGTCACAGTTCAGAGCAGCCAAAGTATCACAAATAAAAAGTGCTTTCGTTAAAAGACACAAAATGTGTTTGATCTGCTGTGGGACAAAATGCTAATTCAGAAGTGGAGCTAAAATGCATCTAAGCTTTTCAGACAGTTTATGCCTCTAAAAAGCCAACCATGTCCCAAGAGATGCTAATTTTGAAATGGCACAGATCATAGGACGGAGCCATTCACTAGACAGATGTGGTCACTGCTCCATTTCTCAGACTTCATGACTAGCATTTACACAAATAGTCTCCGAGTTTTGGGAAGGAAGCTATATCCAAGCCTTTTAAGCACAATTTACTCAGATTGAGAAAAACAAGCATTACTTCTCTCTCTGGAATTAAGCTATTGATGTGCAGATAATAACCCTTCTTCCACAAAAGCAGTCTACTGTGCAACTTATTAAAGGAGAATATTCATTAATGACCAGTTGGAGCACGCAACTGTGGAGTTCAAATTGCCTCTCACAAAGGTCAGATATATCCATACATACTTACAGTTCACTGCATTATGACACAGGGGTATTTTCCTTAACAGATCACAGGGTGTTTTTTTTCTTTTTTTTTCTTTTTTTTTCTTTTTTTGCTTCCTTTAGCCTGAGCTCTGCCCTGTTGCCAGTAACTTGACAAACCTAACTATGACTTCTGATGCGGTTGATTAACAATTTTTTCAAAGGCAGAATCAAAGGCTTCAGATTATTATTTATATTACAGAATACCTAACACTGTCAAATTGTGGAACTCACTGTCAAAAAATAAAAGTATAAAAGTAAAAAAGGGATACATCTATGAACAGTGAAGATTCTTGCTTAGAAAGCATTTCCTAATACTGAAAGAAGTTTCAGTGCTGCAGAAATTCACTAGCCTTTAGAAATTAAAACAGATTATTAGTCATTTTTGAAAGATGGTTGGCTCTACCAGGGCTGAAAACTTTCCTGTCAAGTTAAAATTACATATTTTTAAACTAATTATGTCATCTCTCACTTGTTTTTTTTTTTTTGCTTCCTGAGCACTCAAAGATACAGAATCTCCAGAAGTTGTACCTTACATATGACACATGATGTGTCATTCCCAACCTCCTCTAAAACTCAAAGCCACTTCAAATCAATTATTGATATCAATCTAAGGGTGATGAAGGCCATACTTTTATTTCTTGTCCTCCAGAAAACACAGGACATCCACTGAATAGACACACAGGGAGAGTTTCTCACAGAAAATAGACTAGTGTGGCATAACTGGCAGGCAGAAAAGTGGTCAGTGCATTGCTTTGAGCTGAAGATAAGAATTAGTGTTGTTTGAAACCTCAGAATTCTCAACCACTGATTTCAATGTACATTTCAGTGTAGTGTTTAAACCAAGATTAAGTTTACAATAAGCATATCTGGCATAAGACTAACAATATATTATTGATGGAGAGAGTGCTTTTTAAGGAACTTTATATTTTAGTAGGACTGTATAGTATACATCCAATTTTAAGAACCCGTCCTCTCTTCTCTTTGCTCTTCTTTTGGTGTCTAATCATTCTCCTCAATACAGATAGATGTAAACTTGCTGCCAGCACTGATTGCAGCAGCCTCTTCTTATCACTTGCAGATCATACAAGCCTGCTTGTCCCTCTTCAAACATATTCAGCCCTGCTACAGGATGGGAATCCCACCATCACCAGGCATTATTTTAGGGGTATAGTGTGTGAGGTGACCAGGAAGATAACTCGCCCCTACATTTACAGAACTACTTAATTGTACAGCTGAGGCCACACTGAATTCTTCAGTGATTTCTGCCCTCAGGACAAAACTTTCTTGCCAAATTGAAGTGTAATTATTGAAATGTAATATTGAAGTGCCACTGCTGAATGTTTAGCCTCTGCCATGGAAGTTGTTCTCTTGTTGAGTAAGTTCTCCTGACTCTGTTGCTGCATAAAGATCCTTCTGTAATATTACCTGAAGTCTATATTCGTGTTTAATACCTTTTACGTGCTCTACTTTTCACAAGTCACAAATCAACCAGCAGATATTTTGCTGTTGATAAGTGTGTAATTTAAATAATGAGCTGCCAAATAAGGGGATCCATGAATTCCCTGCACTTTCAATGAACACATACTCAGGAGCCTACATTTCCTCAGCCCATCCACTCCTTTTGGATGTGAGGGAAAAAGTCCACTAGGGAGGATCCTCCCAGCCAGAAGACTGAGTCATGATCATTCTACCCAGAGGGTGTTCAGAATCAGACAAAATGTTTCTCATGGACACGGCCTGCTGAGTGGGTGTGTAGCTGTGCATTTAGGCTGCACTCCTGAAGCACAGCTCTGTTCTCACAAACCTGCAGCAAGCTTGAGGTCACATCCTGCAGCAATGTGTGCAATCTGTGGCAGGTGAAGCCAACAATTTGTCACTATGCCAGCAAGCACTAAGCAGCAGTAGCAGGACATAATCTATTGCTTTGTTAACAACCAAACTCTGCATTGTCCCTTCTACTGTTTACTCTGTGTTTATACAGGTACTGTGTGTACATTTCCATCAACCCCGCTCAGGTTACGGTCAACATTCCATGGATACGGAAAGGGACTTGTTCCTTACCCAACCTGCTTACCTTGTCTGCTTTCCAACAGCACTGTTTTAAAATGTATTCCTACCACATTAGAACGTTGTCACTTGGACTGTCTCCTTCTTCACTTCCTTTCCTCCTCCTCCCAGCATTCCTTAGGCAATGCGAAAAGCCACAGACGGACCCAGACCATGTAACTGAGCCTCCCAGTTTATCTTTTTGCCCTACTGTTTATCTCCAACAAGCAATGACTTCAAATCTTTGGTAAATAAAATGAAGTCACCTATGATTCATGGCAAACACCCTGCATGTTGCTTGATGATGGGAATAAAATGTCACTTACTGTGCTGGGAGGCACAGAACTAGCAAGGACACACCTACCTAGAGCCAGCAGAGACATTTAGGACAAGTCCTTCTGGAAGCACACAAGAGAATTTTTTAATACTGAGTTCTAAAAGGTTTCTCTTCACTGTTCATAACGTGTCCACTGTCTGTTTTTCTAGTGACACTCCTTGCTTTAGTTCACTTCTGCTCTGGGCCCTTTTTTAAGAATGATGACAGTAAGATGGCCAGGGTAGCCAACATTTTTTTCATTTTTCTCCATCATTTAGCCCTTCACTATTGGAAAAAAAAAAGTTAGGAGTTGTTGGACAGGTAAAAAACGGAAATAAGTAGAGTCTGAGGCCCACAGCTCTTAAGCTGCTAGCCCAGTATTTGATGTATTACTCAGTTGCTTTATCGCCACCCTTTCATAAACTCAGGTACAACTGTTTCTCCCAGCTTCCATTTCTCTCACTTGGTACATCTGCAAAGTGTTTGGGGTACCAAGTACCTTTCAACATAACTGAATTATCATGGAAGACAGTGTAACTTTCACCTCTATTAAGGCACATGGATGAAACTCTCACATCTGACTGCCATGAAAACTAAACAACTCTCCAGAAAGTAGAAGGCAATTCCTTTCTTTCTCTTCATGACTGTCACTATATTCTCACAACAACTCTTTACTGTGTCTTTTTCTAAACTTCTCACTAAAAAGACAGGAATTCAGCAACTCTTCCTGCTCAGTATTCACTAGCTTTTTTAAGGCTCATGAACACTGAGTGAAGTTCAGAGTGATCTCTGCCAAACTTGCTTCTCAAACACCACAGAAACTTGTTATTTACACATTCTGTGCTCTTGCATATCCACCAAAGCAATAATCTGAATGGTGAGAACAGCATTGTCCAGAGTATATGTTGTTATCATTATTATTATTACATGCCATCAGCAGGATGGGCTCACACTTGGATTGTGAAGAATCAGAACTTGTGCAAGAGGACAGACAAGGACAGAACATAATCCAGTGGTATCAGCATTTACATGTACTTCCCATGCAGCAGAACTGGACTGCTCGCCATTATTTTTGTTCTTAAGTACATCGAATTACACCATGTTAGTAGGACGACAGCTGGATAAATGTTTGGGTTTTTTTCATGCTAGGGTCAAATCTGCTTCCACTGAGTCCTCCCAAAATTCCCACAGAAGGCAAGCCAAATGCAAAACACAGCATTAGGCATGATGATGACAATTTTCTAACTCAGGACTATTTTGGGCCTGATTTTTGATTAGTGTTGAGTTCTAACTTCAACAGAAGCACTAGTAGCTCACCTGAAAAAGACAGACCTGCAAGATGGACACACAAATTCTGCATACTCAGAATATCTATAGCAAATATCATGGCAAGTTCATGGCATTTATGTCTTCAGCAGTCTGAACTAAAGTGGGAAGAAGGCATTTTTTAAAGAGCACCTAAACTTTTTTTTGTTGGAGAGGGAGAAAAGAGGGAGGAAGGAACTAAAAATATTCAATGCTGTTCCCATGGGGGGCAGGGAAGAAAATACTTTTTAATTATACATAAATAAATATATAATTTCAAGACCCTGACCCAAGGCAACCTCTTACCCTAGGATAAATAAATGAGTCTGCAACTGTTGGCATTGCAACATGGAAAACATAAACCAAATAAAGCAGACAACTTGGAAAAACTTATCTCTTCTTACATCCACTACAATGTGGTCTTTTAGGTGTCACAATTCCAAGCCATAATAATGGTATATCCTCTGATTTGTGCAGGCATTTTTGCCTTCTTGACCCTAAACTTACACTTTAAACCATTACAAGAGTGACCTCAAGGAAAATAAAGTTAAGAGGAGTCTCTAACATCATTAAGTCTACTATCATGTTTCTTCAAGTACACACTCTGAGGTCTTTACTTCAGAAGCAAAAATAACAAGTAAAACACATGAAGAAACAATTACAGGAGGTCCACGAGAAACCATAAAAAACAGGCAATGATTCTTCTCAAGTATGCTGACCTGCTTAAAAAATAACTGGGCAACATCAACAAAAGTATATTATAATTATGCGAGATAAAATTTCTAATTTCATTATATGGAACTATAAAAGAATGTGATGGTGTCTTACATGAATCCGCAGTTTTATTTTTCCAGTGAGAACACATTCTCTGCATTAAAAGATGTAGAAGGAGATGTATATAATTTTAGGCTTTACTTAACATTGTGTTATTGGTGCTGCCCAAATTTGGGAGCTAGTGCTTCAGCCAATGGCACACATTAACAGGTACCATCAATCAAACAGCTCTTTCACACTGAAAAGGCCCAAGTACACCACTAATCAGGAAATGTGTGGTTTTGCTGCAGTAGTGACACTCTTGCAGCATTTTCTTGTTTTCTTCTAAGCCCTGTACTTGTCATAGGCCAGAGTTTCTGAATTTGATTTTCTTAAGCCTCCTTGCATTTATAGCAAAGTAATTTTTGAAGTCTTGTGCCTTTCTTCCATACCTAGACTGAAGATACTGAAGTGACCCAATGTCAGCATCAAGCTAACAAATCATTCCAAGCATCTGAGCATGAAGTCATTCTGCTAACAGAAAAAGGAACAGATGCTGGTGGGAAAAAAGGAAGTTAACTCCACAATTGCTGGCATTTTCCAAACATCAAGCTGAAGGAATGCCGTGGTTTGCAAAGGGCAACATCCTCCCACTGTGACTTCCCAGCATTATGAGATTTCCAGTGAGCCCTAGGAAAACTGAAAGCAAGTCTATTTTCAGGGAATTAATTTAAGAGATTCTGCATTTCAGAAGGCTGCTGGTGAAACAGTCTAAGCTAAGGAAGTCATGCAGTCTTCCCGGACAAAAAGAAACCATGGATCCCAGGCAGTGAGAGGGAACCAAATAGCATCTGCCACTGCCTGTTTCCAGGAGATGGCCTCACAGCAGTAATACAAGACAGTTTACAGGAGATTGCATGAAGCCTTATTGATGCTCCCTTTCTTTATAGGGCCATACAGCTGCTTTCTTAGCTTGATTTATGAACAGTTTAGAGGGTGACAAATCAATTTAGGATGGAAGGGGCCTTGAGAAGAAGGGACCCACTCAGAGCTGATGTCAAAGCTTGATCAGGTTGTTCAGGTCATTGTCAATGTTTGAATATTGAGTTAAATTAAAATGTTGACTGAAACTGAACTTCAGCCACAAACTTCCATAGCATTGGTAGGAAGAGAAACAATCTTCTGATTATCAAAGACTTCAGATAAAGTATAATTCTTCATATCCAGTGTGGCTTTGCTGGCCTTTCCCCTGTGGCCATGAGACACTCTCATCGATTAGTCATCAATACTGCTAGTTGTGGGATTGCTTACACTAAGCACTCCAAACCCCACACAGCTTCTTCAGCCTCCTACTGCCCACCACCTACTATTGCTGTTAGGCTATCACACGTGCTGTGAGGGTTACCCTGTGTTTTCCAAACTTCCCGGGGAACAGAGAGTAAAAGTACCCACCCCCACATCCACTCACACTCCCCTTCAACACTTCCTGCAGAGCTGAAAGAAAATCTCTCATGAAGTCACATCCAAGCCTCATCAAACTGTGAGTCCTTGGAAATGGCTTCTCGAATACTGCAGCAAACCATCTTGTGTGTTCACGTCTGCTGCTCCCAGATACCACATATGGAACAACAACTCTAAAGAAAGGAACTTATAAGGGACACATTAAATGCTCCTTAAAGCTATAAATCCATTACCAAAACAGTTTAATATTCCAAATCAATAACAGACTCTAAGAGTATTTCAAAGAGGAAAAATAATGCAAGAAGATAGAATTGAAAACAATACAACTTCACACCACCCACTTCATTTATTATGGGACAACCACGTGCTTGGCAGTCTTCATACAGAAAGGATGAACCCCAAAGGGCTTTTGTAGCTCAAAACAGACAATACAAAACCAAAACCCCACACTCAGACAACACAATAGTGTGATCTTCATCTGGCATACTGCATCACTAAATGAGACCAGATGAAGAACCATTTTCTCTCTTCTTTAGGGAAAATGTATCATCTCCTGAATAGCTCAGAACTGGCTGAATGGCAGATCCCAGAGGGATCTAGTGGCCCAGGGTCTAGTTAGAGGCCTTTCACTAGTGATGTCCCCCGTTGTTCAATACTGGGCCCAGTACTGGTTCACAAGTCCATCAATGACTTGGATGAAGGAGCAGATGCCTCCTCAGCAAGTTCACAGACAACACCAAGCTAGGAGGAGCAGCTGGTACCCCAGAAGACTGTGCAGCCCTTCAGAAGAACCTTTACAGGCTGGAGAGATGGGCAGAGGGGAATTGTCTGAAATTAAATGATTAGTGCAGGGCCCTGCACCTCAGGAAGAATAACCCCATGGACACAGCTGACATCTGCGGCTGACCTGCTGGAAAGGAGCTCTGTGGAGATGACCTGGGGCTCTAGTGGACAACAAGCTGTCCATGAGCCAGCAGTGTGTCATGTGGCTGATGCCGTGGTGAGGCCACATCTGGAGTGCTGTGTCCAGTTCTGGGCTCCTCAGTACAAGAGAGATGAGAACCTCCTGAGTGGGTCCAGTGGAGGGTAGCAAAGATGATTAAGGGACTGGAACATCTCTCTTACCAGGAAAGGCTGAGGGAGCTGGGCCTGGTCAGCCAGGAGAAGAGACAACTGAGAGGGGATCTCATAAATTCCTATCTTCCTGTCAGAGCATGCCAAGAGGATGGAGCCAGGCTCTTTGTGGTGCAGAGCAATAGGACAGGAGGCAACAGGCAGAAACTGATGCACACAAAGTTCCACCTAAATATGAGGCAGAACTTTACTGTGTGGGTGACCAAGCACTGGAATAAGTTATCCAGAGAGGTAGTAGAGTTTCCCTCAACAGAGATATTCAATAATGGTCCAGATGCAATCTTCGCCACGTGCTCTAGAATGACCCTGTTTGACACAGATGATCCCACTGGTGGTCCCTTACCCATTTGGTGATTCTGTGATCCCAATATGTATCTCCTACTTGAAAGCAGGAACCTGAAGAAGTGAACTCCTATCTAAATACATCAAGTGTAATGCAGTCTCCTGCTCTTAGAACCTCCATGTGAAGACTTAAATGCAAAGAAAAGACCTCAGGGTTTGGAATAAAAGTCCTGTCAGTTCACTTTAGCATAGAAATATTTCACAAAATTAACTGTCTCTCCATCTTAACCAATCTGAAACTATGCTTCACAGTGCAAAACCACAGATGCACAGCAGCCCTGGAACAAACAAGAAGTGCAGAAATTTTCACTCACTTCTGAAAGCTTTCCCTAAAGGCAAGGAAGACTCCAGATTTTATATTTGCATCCATCTTGTCCTTCATCCCTGGTAGGCTACAGTAATTATATAAAAAGCTGCAAAAGCAGCTTAGATCCCTCCAGCAGATTTCAAAGTATTTTACTCCATATCCAGCTGCACAATATCAAGCTATACTTTTTATGGTGACATTTTGCTGGCAATCCAAACCTCAAGGGCAAAGCTCAAACAGAAACTCTCGAAGAAAGAAAAAAGCCTAAACCAGACATGTAGACATTATCTTCACTAATGCTAGACAGGCAACATGGGAGTAAAGTGGGAGTTTGTGAAAATGAGCTGCAAATGGTATAAAAGTAGTAAAACTACTAAAAGTTGATGTCCCACTAAGGCTAGGATTCTCAAGAGCATTTCAAAGCCTATGAGGATGCAGTCCTGATGTTAGGAAAAGAGAACTGAATGCAAAGTGATGGTGCTTCTTTGTGAGAGAGGTGTAAATCTTTTTAGGAGGACATCTGGGGCATTCTGTGCCTGGACTGCAGCTTCAGTGGCTCAGCACCAATCTGTGACCTCAGCCCAAAGGACTTGGACTCCTTAATGATTGTACAATGCACAAAAGTGACTTCTACTCTGTCCCTCCTGCTCCCTACAGTGAGTTCACCCAAACCCAGAAACTTCACCACAAGATCATCGTAGAAGACAGGTAAGTGCAGTAAAGAAAAAGAATGAACAGTGCTTGAATATATTCAGATATTTTAGCATACATCAAGGGGAAGGGGGAAAGGGGAAGGGGGAAAGGGGAAAGGGATGCTGTATGCATCCAAGGCATGTGTAAATAGTGCAGGGAAAAGGTATAATTTGATGGCATGGCCAAAACGTTTCCAAAAAGTTTCCTAACTACCTATTCTTTCCTTCAGGTAGAAAGAAATGCATTTATGCATAAATATAACAACGACAGCTCTTTAAAAGTATAAAATAATTTAAATCAAAGACATATTGGAACCAAGGCATTTTCTGACTCCTACTTTCATATACAGTTTATTAGTTTTTGTAGTCATCACATAGATTACAAATATAATTAACAGATATTTTTAAAAATTATTGTAGAGGAGAATATCGAAGGATATTCTTTTATTTTCTGCATATTGGCTATTACAGACTATGGTTCAGGTAAATTTTCCTCAATTTTTATATCTTATTTTGCTATTGTGGAGAATCTCTTTCCCATAATAGAAAAAGTAGAATAAATTTACATATTACAAGTATGCACTTCTTCTCAGATGCCATGAATGTCTACTTCCAGAAAGTTTCAGTGTGCTGCCTATTACCTCACTACTTGAGTTTAAATAATCTCGCTTGAGTAGATAAAGCACAATCAACTCTAAGCAACTATTCTAGGATACCACTAAAATCACCAGAGAACAAGATAACACTAAGATATTTTGGAGATCTCAACATATTATCAGAATTGAAGGATTCCGATTTTTGTTTGGGTTTTTTTTTGTTTGATTGGAAGGAAGCTCTATGATACAGCTAGTCCATCTGACTCTACTCTGGAAAAAGACTAGCTACCAATTTTTCTCCTCAAAGACAGAAGTGGAAAAAAACCTAACTTGTTTAACTGTGCAAAATGTGTGCGCTTGCTACTAAAATCTGCTCAGCCAAAGTCATACAAATTAGTCTCTGGAGGCAGGAAAGGCCATAAAAAGAAAACAACTTGACTTGCTTTCCAATAGCAGTAAGTCTAACAGCTTGTAGGGCTGTTCAGAGGCAATGAGCTACGGCCCGCACAATGAGGGCTCATTCTTAGAAACACAGGCTGCATCCAAAGCAACGTGTGCTGAAGCACTGCAATACCTGCACTTTTTACACTTTTTGGGATCCCAATATGAGCTTGTTTATAGATGAGACAAATGAGATAACAACTTTTCTGTTCCATATAATTATTTGATTGCTATTTTATGAGGCTATGTATATTGGTGTCAACTCCTGGTAAAACAGCACTGAAGAACACTGGTTTTCTAAACTTTGACATTGGAAATTTGCAAATAAATACATTTGAAATCTTGTTCTAGTGCTTGATTTAATTCCTCCAAAACTCATATCTGGTAGGAAATCTAGAGAGAGGAGTTACAGAGGTGTTTTACGTAAGTTTAAATTTCAGCTTATGGCGAGACATGAAGATTATTCTAAACAAAACCAGAATAAAGTACCTGAACTTAGGGAGGATGTTATAGTTTGTATTTTCTACATAAGGCCTTACTTAACAATATCAGCGGAAGCTCCTTCTACAGAGGAAGAGGCAATCCAAAACATGTACTGGTGGTTTGGGTAGAGGGTCAGGGTGCCATCAGGGGTGACTAATCAATTATTCCTCTGATGCAAATCAAGCCAACTGCATTTCTCATTGTCCATGCTGTACTGATTAATGTCAAGGTAGAAAACAGCTGAGATTGAGAAGACATCAACATTTTCCAACAGACCAGCCTTCATTTCTTGCAAATAGCTATTCCACAAATGAGAGCAAAGCACCCACTAGAGCTGCTAGCTAGAGCTACTCTTTTAGGTCAAATCACCAGTGATTTGTTTTTAATACTAACAGTTTCAGATATGAACCCAGAATAGCCAAGAGACCAAAGCAAGCATGGCTGTGAAATACTGTGTGAATGCTACTCTGTAGATATCACTCACAATCATGAAGTTTTCGTTCAGAATTCAGCCACCTTTGAGTACTGTGGGCTGTTGACTGGCAAGATGTGCCCCTGGCATAAAACTTTCAGTGCACAGACCTACCTGCCTTCCTCCATTTCTTCAGAAAGGCTTGATATTAGGAACAGGTGGAATGAGTTTTGTAATACAGTAGTGACTTTCTAACCCCACATTGGAATCAAATACCACAGAAGATTACATCTAACCTCTGACTGCCAAGATAAATGCGTCTATAACAATGACTAATCTTCATTTTTGCAAGTGACATTTGCTTATTTAAGGCAGCCCACTAATCTCACCACCTTTAGAGAAATCAGGAAGCGCTTGACTTTCCATTACTTTTAGACTAGAAAAGGCACCTGAGATTAACAATTGTGAACAGCTGGCTCAGTCTGCACTTCTTGACCTTGTAGTTTATATTGTTTCCACTTGCCATATCTCAAAGCATAGGGCCCTGCTTGCCAAGAGCCCAACATCAGCAAGACAGAACCCACTGGGGGCTTGTCCTGGGCAGCTGGAAGTGTTCTGCCAACTAAGAAACTGGCCCCTTTGTGGCTAAAATTAGACTGAAAATTCTTCAGGGAAAGGGAGGCTTTGCTTTCAAGCGAAGCCTGGCGCAGGATTCTCTGTCACTTCAAAACAATGATGAGAGGTGGATTAGGTAGTGGGCTAGAGAGAGATGTCATCACCAATCATCTGACTGCCTGTGAGGGAAACAATGAATAACACTGGAAAGCTAAGGTTTCAAGTAATTGAAAGTATCTACAAGGTAATGAATAGACATCTGGCAATGGTATCCCATCCCAGTTAGCACATCATTTTGGATAGCTGGAGTTCAGCTAACTGAAGTTGCATTATGAAGATTTTCCAGTATGCAGCTGCTTTAACTTTGGAAGTCTTTAAGATTCTTATAGCAAATCCACTGCTGTGGAACACAAGGGAAAACAAACTAACAAAAAGCCCCAACAAAAACGAAATCCCCAATGTAACAATGAATCCAACCAACATACTAAATACATTAAAGCACAAATCTTCTTGCCAAAAGACTGACTGGTCCGGGACGTGAGATGTCTCTGTGACAGCCACCAACAGATCGTCTCTGACCAGAGCTGAAAAACCCAGCTGAGCTGGCCAGCAAAAATGTAAAGCAGACATTAATCACAGCAGCCTGCACCTTCCCTCCACTTGCAAGCGCTGTGTACCAGCAGGAAAAGGGAATGGAGATAACACTGAAGACAATGGAGCCTAGACTGCTCCTGTGCTCTATTGCTAGCTCAAAGCCTCTGTAATTAATTGATCTCTATTTACTTCCCTGTGTGAAGTTAAAAAAACCCCCAACCAACCAACATTAAAAACCCTGAAGGCAAAACACCCTGATTAGCCTAGTTTTCTTTAATTACATGGTAAGAAAGCTCACTGTCCCCACTTGGAGACAAAAAGGCAGCAAACACAGCCTCCAGAAGGACCATGAGCAGGACTTAAATCTGCCAGGTTCAGCATTGAAGTCGAAACCTCCTCTTCTACCTTCTGTTATGCAGACTTCTGTTTAAAGACTGATGCTATCATAGCATGACTTGCACACTTGGGAAATAAAATTAACCAACAAACCCACCACAACTTTTTCCTTCTTACATATATGGCTAATAAATATATGTTGTTGGGGTTATCTTCATTTCCGACTGTGGGCTTCCTAGAGCAGCAGAACTCTTCCAATGCCACATTATTGCAGAAATTACTTGTTTAGAAGTTTCACAGTTATGACACAACTTATCCATTCACTTGGCCAGCAACAAAATATTATTGTGATTGATCAGCCTCTGATTTATCGTCCCTTTACTGGTTTATCAGAAGTTTGAAGACCTTGAAGGGAGAAGGGTTACATGGAAAGTGATACAAGCAGGTGCTCCTTGCTTTCCAGTACACTGTGGAACATTTCCTACAAACTCTGGAAGACCTTGAACTCCCAAGTTTTAAGACATCACTATTGTTGCGTACTTTACAGATATTTGAAGACATTCTGAAAGACTTCAGCAATACTTTTTCTATTTTAAGCAATCTACAAAAGTTTAAAAATTCCTTAATGCATTTCCATGATGGCTGTTCTTTCAGCTCAAAGAAAAAACAAACAAACAAACGAAATCCTCCTCCCACAAGCCCCAAACAAACAAGTAAACAAAAAAAACCCCAAACACCTAAACGATTCAAACTGGGACAGTGTACTATTTTAGGACGTTAAGACCCTCTTCAGAAATCACAAGTACATACATTACTTATCAGAAAATTGTGCCATATCCATGCTGATAAAAATCCTTCCATCACTTACTCATGTTCTTGAGTAAACAGTAGATAAACACATAGCACAAATCAAGATGCAGTTATGAACATGCACACAGAATTTATTGGTGAACTCCTCCAATGAGGACAACAGCAGTACCTTCTTTTTGCTGCAGTAAATCTGCCATTTCTTCTCTGGAGGGAGTGCAAACATAGCCTCTCTGTTCTTGTCTGTGAGATCCAATTCATCCTGGAGATTAAGAAAAAGAAAAACAGTAAAAAAACTGTCATCAGCTGCATTGGTTCTAATAGGTTGAGAGGTTTTTGGATCAGGCAAGTTTGACTAGCCTTCAGTCAAGAGGACTTAGCAGCTCCCAAACACTCCAAAGATTATTGGTTTCGTGATGATTTCCTTGCTACCTTGAGTTCTCCCTGTCAGAGCACAACCTATGAAGAGAGGCAGCCTGAACAACTCCCGTGTCAAACTTCCATTACTAATGATCAGTGAAAGATGGGAAGGATCACATGAAAGGGATGAAGTGAAAAACTCAAAGCACTGGATTATGTGACACATTCCTTATGACACTTAGAGAAAGGCTGAAAGTTTGATACGTCTTTTTTTCCTGGCTGGCAATACCAAATTGTTCTTCTGTAGAGAAACTGAACTATTTTCTTTCTATCTTTCAAGTTAAGGCCATGAGACAGTTGTCATGTCATCAGCAACCTACAGGCTGAAACATTTTTTCAGATGTTTGTTCTCTAAACCAGAGAGTTCCCATCGAAGACACCCAGCATTTCAGACATAAAGGACAGAACTCCACAGTGCCACATTGGGTTGATCAGAGCAGCATATTCAGCCTCTGTTAAGAAAAGTGAGCTCAGTAGAACATACCCTCCTAGAGCTGAGCCAAGCTTACAATAGCAAAAAGAAGGATAATGCTGCAATCTGGAACTGAGCGCCAAATTCCACAGCTTCGGTTACTCCTCTGTAAAAGGGGAATAACAGCAGACTCTTTTCCAATGCATGTCTGTAAAACTATCAAACAAGAGATTGCTACTTCCTCTGTGTTAATCCCGTACTGACCAGAACAGGGCTCCAATCAAAGCTGCCAGTTTTAGGTGCTAATAAAGAGAATTAAACAAAAAAGGATGGTCTTCAGGGCAAGCAGACTGTATGAGCAGGGACAGATGAAGATGTCTAAATTACGAGTTTCAGTAATAGAAGGAAAATCTTCCAGTAATGTTTCAATGAATCAGTTTTGGCAGGGGTTTGAGATTTTTCCCTATGTATTTGAAATATTTGGAGAAGGAAGTGTCCAGGGGTCTTATATCAAGATGACATTGTGGCACTAAAATGCTGCACACACAGATTCTGGCACCCACACTAGCCTTGTCCAAGCAGAGACAATACCTCTTTAACTCAGCCCAACAATGGCTCATTTGGAAAGTGTTCAGGGCTGGGAAACTTGTGAAAACAGTGAGCAAAATTGCACACTGAGCCTGGTAGCGGCTGCTGACAGATTTAAAAGCCCACAGAGATTTAAGCTGCAAAAAGGTACAAAAGAAATGCAAACAGTAACAAGGCAAGGTCAGTGCCAGCAGCCAAAGGTAGAAGAAGCTGGAGGGTTATTTTAAACAAGAAAAAGTTTAAAAGGGAAAAAAAAAAATTAGCTGTGCAAAAAGAGTGCAAACCATGTGGAAATGTTTAGTGTGAGTTTCCAAACAAGGGGGCAGCCAAGCGAGGCAAGGAGTTTTATCCTTGCTATACACAATTAGAAAACTCAGGCCAGGATCACATTCTTGGGGGGAGAGGGAGAGTGAAACTACATGTAAGGCCTTAAGACAAGCAAAGGAATGCTGTTAGAGGTCAAGCATGTGGAAGGGAAAGGAGGGGCAGATAGGGAATCAGAAATGCCAAGTTTGGAAGAACCACCATAGAAGCCAGAATATACATGAGTTGTCTGGGCTCAGCTGAATTCTTAGAAAAAATATAGTTGTTTTATTGACCTGCTTAATGAATGCTCTTATTTTATTTTTTTTTTTTAAATACAGTGCAGCTAACTTGGTTTTTTAATCCATAGTTCTTTTTCTGCAGTCTGCTGGCAGATCAGACTAGCAGCAGAAGCTCTGCACAGGAGCTGTGCACTAAACTAAATAAAGATCTCAATCAATACCATTCAAGACAACTATTTCATCAAAAGAATGGACCTGTTGACTAAAACCACCCTGAGGACAGGATTCTGACACTGCAGCTTGTAGAGACTGCACTGGATACTGGCAATATCAGGGATATAAAGATAAATCTCCTTTAATGGGACAGTAAGAATATGCAACTTCCAGTCACATAATTTTGCATCATGACATGCTTTTCAGGACAGAAGCCTAGAAAGTTAGTTTGAAAGGGTGGAAGATACAGAAGGAAAATAGTGCATCCTGCATTATTATGACTCAGGAGGGTAGAGGAAGCCAAAAGAACTTTAGAAGTCATCTCATTAGCTCAGGTAGCATAGTAACAAGGAAACTGTTCAGGGTCTCTAGGCATAAGCGCAAGTACAAATATTCAGCAGGGAAAGAAACATTTCCAGAACACAAAGCAGTAGTCAAGTTCCTCAACTCCCCTTCCTGAAGTTAGGGTTCAGTGTGCTCCTTCACTGAGAAGAAGAAAGGAGTGGGAAGAATTGAAGAGGCCTGCATGTCTTCATCTATCTACACCATCAATCAAAACCTACCCCGTAAAAAAAAAAACAAACCAAGAAACCCCTGCAAAATAGAAGAGACATGAGACCTTCTTCTGGAGCTCTCCAAATCATTTTACCTCTGCCATTCTCTAAAAGATGAACAAAAGATCACTGTTACTGCAGAGGAAAACTATGGATCTAGCTAAGAAAGAAGACCCTGAATTAGGCAGGTTATTCTTCTATTCTGACTCGGGATCCCAACAGAGGAAACCTGCTGCCTTGGAGGGAAGCAGGAGGAACAACAGAAAGAATAAATTTCAGGAGGGTAATCTGGTTAGTGAACAGGTCATTCTGACCCAATGACAGAAGCAGATCTGTCAGCATATAGAAATTCAGACTGCACCATTAGCTCAGTGATGGCAAGTGGCTATTGAAAAAAGAAAGGAATTGCCAGATTTGGCAGGAAAGGGGAAGAATGACAAACTGAATGCAGTCATCAAGACTGGCTTCCTTAGTCTGGCTCCAACCCCAATGTGACTGAATGCCCAGGGAGCAATTGTAAAGGGCGAGGAAAAAAGGGCCGGCCGGAACAAAGCAGAGAAAGCTTCTCCAGCACCTGTGCAAGTTTCCCGACAGAAACATTGTAGTGCCCCTCTACATCTTGGATGGGCAGCTTGGTTCCAGCAATTCATGCCAGCATGACCCTGCTCAACAGAACTCAGCCTCCTGGCTCTTAAAAATGCTTGAAGTTGCATGAAACAGAGGTTAAAAGGATATTTTTGCTAGGCTGGACTGAGGAAGATGTAAAGCATGCCCAGTTAATAGTATGTTCATTTCTCTCCTTCATTTATTTCCTATTTTATTTTATCTAGTGGTAGTTAACTGAGTTAATTTTCACTTTCTTGTGGGCATTTTATTTACTTACATAGATTGAATTTCAATGATAAAACATTTAAAAAGAACTGGAACTGGATTTGAGATTCAAATGCTTCCAGTCCTGTTCTCAGGCCAAAAGAGAAGATGGCCTCCATTCAAAATGGCTACAACCCAAGGAAATAAGAGACAGAGAGAAAGAAACAGAACAAGAAGGAGGAACGGGTAGGAAACATAAATCCAGTATTTTGCAGGATTTAAAACCACATTATGTCCCTTGTTTTTGGGAACATTCATCAGAGCATGAAAGCTGGATTAGGTGCTGGGCAGCCACCAGCTCAGTAATGATGCTCAAAGCTCCAGAAAAGCATTTCTCACCTAGACTGGGCAGTTCTTTGTTTAGTGACACAAAATGAAATTATTAAATGGAAAAAGTAAGATTTTGGTAACGTAAAAGATTGGTTCACTTGGAGAGAGACCCACTAAATGTGAACTGTTAACACCTGCCAACATGCCTGCCTCTCTAAAGGAGAAACCTCAAGGCCATAAGCACACAAAGAACCACAGCTTCAGGTCTCCAGCATCCCCTGATTTGAAGTCAGAATCACGGAGGCCAAGAGCCCCAAACTTGATTCTCCAGGGATGTTCGGACACTCATGGGAGGAGATATCCTCAGTTTCACTTTCTCATTCTACTCGTCCCAGGTCCATTGGCTGCTGGACTTACCAGTCATGGGGAGTTAAAGGTCAGACAGCTGCTTTATTTTGCAAAATACAAAAACCAACAAACCAAAACAACCAACCAACCAACCTTTACAGGCTAGTGGGTTGTTTTGTTGTTGTTGATGTTTTGTTTTATCTTCATAAATGTGTAATGAGTCATGCATAGCATTTCCAGCATTATGAAACCCAGACCCCTCATATGATATGTCTACTGCAGGCAATAACTTGATTAATATGGGTATAACAAATATTTTGCCAGAAGGAAGAAGACATTTTGCTTATTTTCTTATGTTCAGTTGGATAACTGTCTTATTTCATCAATTTCTTATAATTTCAGCTACAGAGAGTTGCATTACACTTTTGATTTTGTACCTGTAGGTCACAGTTTCTCTTCCTTACAGGGCTCTTTGGAGAGTATTCTGTCTATAAGCATCCTCCCCAGGCCTGTGTTTCAAATTTAATTGCTATCTTTGTGACTGAGAGATGTTAATGATATAGAAGCATATTCTGATTTTTTTTTAAATTTATTTCTACCTACAAACATATTCAGAGAACTATTTAAGCATTACTTTAAAATTTTACAACATAGAATCCAACACTAAGAAATAACATATAGGTAAAGAGGCTTCAACACTCCCACTGCTCAGAGATGCCTATTTTGACTGTCTGATTATAGCTCTATTGCATTGGTTGGTTCTTTAACAGCTGATGTGCACTCAAGCAAAAGACAGCCAGGTCTTGACATTAACAGGCTCCTTGGGAACCAGATGGCAGAAACTGGAAAAGCTCCCCAAAACCTCTACTCTTCTTTGTTAAACTCAAAATGGAAACTTTAGAACTTCCAGAACACATGAGGGCAGCAGTTATTTGACCTGTGATGAGCACCAAAAGTTTCCGAAGGCTGTGTGGAACCCTGCAAAATACAAAGCCACAGAAACAGCTTTGTAGATGGTCAAACACTTTCCAACTCCCTACCTCAAACAGCGTGGCTGATTTTGTGTTACAGGTGAGCCATTGTACCTTTCAAGATGGTGATAACGATGCTGTTTGCAATATTTTTTGTGCAGTTTGCTCCATCACACCAGCATTACCTTTAATGATTCTTTGTGAGTCATCCAATATGGAAAACTAAGAATTTACACTAGGATAGGCTTCACAATTTGAAGATTATTTATTTTAACACCTGGCCTTGAATGCTTACTTCAAAACTTTAGGTTTTGAAGGGTACGTTCATTTTCACATTAAATCCACTGTATGAATTTTATTTTAATGCACTGCTCTTACCTTGCTTGCTGTTCATATTCCCATATTCCCTTCATTCCCATGTTGATATTCATATTCCTTTTTCTTTCTCTTGTACACACCTACTCTTTCTTTTTCCCCTTGCTAATCTTTCTCATTCCCCTTGACCTTTTTCACCTGTCAAGTACAAATGCACTCTCCCTCATCCACCTCATCAATCATTCTCTCTCAGTCTCTTAACAGCACCAAATCCACCCAAGTTACAAAATCAATTGTAATGCACTGCTGCCAGTATAAATTCCCTGTCCAGTAGGATACCTGTTACTTCAGGTTCCCCAAGGTCATTTATATGTCTGTCACCATGCCCCCAAAGAGGCCACATTCCAGTTCCACCAATGCTCCCAAGTGCCTTAGCACAGCTGACGGCCTTATGCTCTGAACAAATTTGTTTAAATCTTGTACAAAGTAACCAATGACTATGACACACCGTGGGGTCCTATCCAGCATCCCCTGGCAGGCCCCAGAGAAGGTTCATGTTCATCTGTAATTACTTCAAGAGGGTTGTTGATGGTGGGTTAATCAATGCTGAAATGCAGCTCAAGCAAACACGAGCTAGAAGGCACTGACATGCCTGGGACTTCAGAAGAAAGAGAAGCAGGGGAAGGAGATGAGGGACAAGGTTGTCAGCAGCACACTACAAGCTTTTGGACTAGAGAATCCTATCCAGCATAACTACTACCACTTTAAAAAATGGACCAAGTAGGACCACGTTGCCAACACGTGACTGAAAGCTGCGTTTTCACATTAACAACAGCCCCAGGAACATTTGTATTTCTGTTATATTTCAGTTCAGGCTGCCTATGCCAGATTCCATTGGCAAATAACAAGCAGGTGAGTCTGGTTGCTCACATTCAAGCTGTGCCCACCAAAAAGGGAGCAGCAGAAATGCTCTTGTCATAAGTCCAGAGGCACTTGTCCAAAAAGCTGCTTCAGAGATAAGTGCAGTGAATGAATAAAGTAATGAACCAAAACAATCTTACTCAGATCTCACTCTCTTTGCAAAGAACTTACCAATCCTTCAAATAGAAGAGATAAACCTTCCCTATTTAATCACTGTGTCTACCTCCAGGGGACAGTATAGGCTTGCTCCCCTACAGTTTTCCTTCCACTGTTTTGTTCATTCTAGCTCCCCAGGCTGACATGTAAGAGGTAGCCTGCAGGAAGAATGCTCCTTTCCAATGCTGAGGAGGTCGATGAGGCATTCTGAAAGACTGACTGTGTGAACTGTCAGTGAATGATGTTCCTTTGACTGCACAAACCACCTACACTCCAGTACAAACCGGAGCAATGAACAGTGCAAAAGTTCTTGATCAATCAACAGCATTACCACCCACACTGCCAGCACATCTTCAGGTGAAACACATTGGTCAAAAACTCCCACTGAGGCACCTCGTGCTAAGCCACAGATAAACCATGAAGTAAAAAGCAAAATGAACCCCAAAACAAGCCAGTCCCTCCCCTCAAGCTCTTCTATCTCATCCTAACCCTTCGAATTAAAAGCAGCCTTTGTAAAGCACACGAGCAGCACACTGTGAGAGGCATGGCAGTAACATTTCGATCAGTTTTACAATTGGTAAGAATTAGGTTCATCATGGTAAAACATCATTGGGTTCCATGTGTTTGCATACACATAGCATGTGTATGATGTGCATGTGCAGATATGCATGCCTCCCACACCTTACATACACAAGAAGTGTATACATAAGGCCGATCACGTAACATCGGCCCATACCCACAATGTTTTATCATTGCATTTGTGCATTAGGAAACCACTGTGCACACAGGAATTGCTAACCCAGCCTGTTGGCAGAGGAAGCAATGTTTACATTTCAGCTACTGCCACAGATCTGACTGTAAAGCAGAGAAACAGACAAACAAAAGGCTGTGATTCCCATTACACTCTTTTCCTCCTTGCTTTTTCCAAAAGTTGCAGCTTTAAAACCCCTTCAGTACTAGGGGCCCAAATCTCTTGATTCTCAGTCATAACAGTACAAGACAGAAAGCACCTGATGTTTACATACTGAAAGATGTGTTTCTCCTCTAACCTGCCAACACAGAAGTTACTCATTCTTAAGGCTTGGCAGCAGCATTCAAGGCACTGCTTTTTGGTAGAGAAATTCTTCACAAAGTCAACTAACACGGCTCCCTCTCATCCCCAAATGCACCCCACATTATATTGCTTTCTTTTTCCCTTAATCACTGGTTAATTGCTTCCCTGTTTCCTGGAGAAGAGCTAAATCCTGTCCTTATGCTACTCCTCAAAGTTCTCGGTGACTTGACAGCACACAAGTACACATAACCAGCAATGCCTGTTGTGGCACTCCCCTCTCACAGGCCACTTGAAACAGCATCTGCTGTTCATTTTTCTGTCCTTCACAGGCAAACTACATGCTTGAGACAACAATCTGCAGGGCCAAACAGAAAGAGAAAGAATGAGGAAAACCAGTACCTTCAGTACTTCATGCAACAATACACACAGGTGTTTGGAGAGAAAAAAAGATCAAGACTTAGACTCACGCTCTGATATGCAGGGCTATAATACAGGTAGAGCAAGAGGGACATTGCATGGATATAACTGGGCATATGAGAACAATAATGCAAAACAGCTGTCTATCATCACAGCTTTTTCTGTTAAGGTGGGCTGCATGTCCATGTCAGTGAATTTAAATGAGCTCAATGAGAGGGACAGGGATGAAAACTGAATAGTCAGGCTCATGTCTAATCTAAAGCCCTGCTGCTGCAATTTAAGCCTATTACTTCCGGCCCTATCAACCACTAATGTGGTGAGCAGATTTTTTTCCTTCCTCTTGATAACAGTTTTTGAGGCTGTTAAAGACTGTTGTAATGTCCTTTCTCAGTCTCCTCTTTTGAGGCTAAACAAACCCATCTCTTCCAGTCTTTCTTTGGGGATATGTCCTCTGGATCTCTCACTCGTCTTCTAATTAACTTCTGGCCTTTACCCAGTCAAAGTACATCTTTCTTGAATTGCACTGTTCAAAAGTGAGGACAGTGTTCCAGCTCAGACCTAACCAAAGCTGAGTGCAAAGTTTATTTCATGCATCTTCCAGACTGCCCTTCTGGTTATATACTCCAAATATTCCATATAGTCAACGACCTTTTTTAAATAAAACCTCTCAAAATGTGCATGACTTATGTTCACTCATGCTCAATTATAATCCCTAGTTTTTTCTCTGAAAAAACTGTTCCTGGATGCTTTCTGTCCTGAATTACCAGACTTGCTATTAAAAGGAGTTTTAACTGTCTGCCTTGAAGCCATAGTTTTTTTCACACATTTTTCCCCACCTTATTTTAAGCTTATCTTTTAACATATGTACAGTATGGGTAGGTGCCCAGTGACACACTCTAGAGAGATGCACTGCTTACTGAGGGCTCATACTGGGGATATCACTGAGGGACTACCAAGCCTCATACGGTCAGCTGAGTATTATCCACTGCTGTTGTTTCAAGTGGGCAAAAGTGATATGAGCAGGAGCAGTCTGGGGAGTATCCAGAGGGATTACAGAGCTCTGGGAGCTGTGGTAAGGGACTCCGGAGGCAGGTATCTTTTCCATCAATTCTCCTGGTCAAAGGGAAGGAGTTTAAAAGGGCCAGTTCAATCTGGTAAATCAACTAATGGCTACAGGACCGGTGACACCAAGCATGTGTTTGCAATTTAGACTATGGGATTCATTTTTATAAACCTGGTCTGCTGGGGATGACAGGTCCATCTGTCAGAGAAGGGGAAGAGCATCTTCAGTTATCATGTCGCCAAGATGGTGAAGGCAGCTTTAAACTGAAGCTGCTGGGGAAGGGGGGGCCTCAATCCATCTACTCCCACCAATTTGATGTCAGTGTCAGCAATAGATGTCTAGTATCTACTAGACAGGGATCACATGTCAGCAGGAGAGCACCTGGAAAGCAGCAAAAAGGAATTCCAAGCACTGCTGCCAGTAACTCAGAGTCATCAGAGACCCTACTAAAATGCCTCCATACATCATGTAGCATGAGGAATAAACAAGAGGAGTTTGAGATGTGCACACGCCTGCAGAGCTTTGATCTGACTGGCATCACAGAGGTGGCTCCTCTGAGCTGGAATGGAAGGCACTTTAGAAAGGTCAGGTAGAGATAATGAGGAGGCAATGGTGCCTCTATGCCAGTAACCAGCAGGAATGCATGGAGTTCCACCTGGGAGTGGGTGAGGAGCTGGCTAGGAGCTTATGGGACAGGTTAAAGGGAGGACAGGGACAAGTGACATTACAGGGGAGTCTGTTGTAGGCTGCCTGGCCAGGAAACCCTTCTGTAGACAGACAGCAGCAGCCTCACAGTCACAAACCCTGGTCCTCCTGGGGGGACTTCAACCCCTCCCATATCTGCTGGAGGGACAGCATAGTAGAGCATAAGCATTCCAGGATTTTTCTGGATCATATTGATGATCATTTCCTAATAGATGTGCCCTGTATTTCACCATCCAGTCAATTAAAAGAAAACACCAAACAGAACTCAAGCTGTTCTACCTCTCCTTGAAAAATTTTTTCACTGTGACAGGTTGCAAGTCCTCTGGTACAAGTGCCAAATTTACCTCCACATTCTGATTATATACATGGTACCAATACCTCTCTCAAACAGAGTTTCCAGCATCAGCATATATAACACTAAATAAAAATAAAATCTGCTGTTTCAGCACAGTGCCCATTTTCCACCCCTTATTTCCTTTCCCTCCCCTCATTTCCTCCCTCCCTTCCCCCTCCCTGTGCCAGGGTTTGTTTTTCATGCCAAGGTCCTCTAGCTGAGACCCTGTATGGGAAGGTAGTTGTGGGAAAGGTTATTAGGAAACTGCCATCTAAACTGCTACGTTTCCGGCTTCCACACCCTCTCCCTGCCTACAAAGTCCCCTCTGTTCTGTTTTAATACTAATGAGTTCAGAGGAGGTTCCTAGTCTGGAGCAATTCACAGTCTAGACTGTGCCAAAGCACACAGGCACACACCTCTCTGATCGCTTCCTGCCCAAACACAGTCCTGCTGGCTCAACCTTCAAAATGTGGGCTGGGGATTGCTGCTGCTGTGCCAAAGGCAGGCTGAATTTCCAGGGGCGTCAGTGCCACCTACTCCTCCCCTCACAGCTTTATCCTCTTGTGTGCATCCTATTTGCCATATGCCCCTATAGAGGAAAACAAGGGTAAGTCAGAGCTTGGCTGACCTTTAAATCTCTGATAAAATATTACGTAAAAGGGCAGGAGGAACTGAGAGGCTGGTTAAGAATTTAATGAGCAAAATTAACATCTTGTTGAGCTTCGGTTGTGCAGCTTAGAAGCACATGCTCAAACTTATACACAGGGCAAACTCACAGGAACTCCAGTAAATCAACATCATTTTCTGGCAGAAGTTCAGGTTTACACAGACAAAAGCAAAATCAGAAGCTAGTTTAGTTGTTTGCTTGCCCTCTGAGTTATTATTCCAAATTTGGTAGTGCAAACCAGAAATCAGTGGATTTACTCTGGATTTACACCAGTGGAAAATAGTAATTAAATAACCTCTTTTAAATTGTAACAGACTAAACCTCTGAGCTTAACTACCTCTAACAGTGGCTTGCTCTATAATCTACAGCATGGATTTCCAACATAGAATAGACTGAGATGTTTATCAGTCTCCTTTTCACTAATTGTTAACTGCTACTTCAATAAATAGAGATGATCTGTATTTACTACTAATCAGTCCAGACCAGCGAGAATACCATCCACATATGAGGCTTCTGTTATCTCCTCTGGGTTGAAGAGGAGGGAAATTCCACAATTCTCTTCCCTCACATAGACAGAATATTTCCATAGTCAAACAGTGAATTGAAGGCATGACAGTATATTTGGTTATTCACTCACACCCTGTCCTGTCTCATTGCTCAAATATTCTGATAAGCAGAACAGAAACTACTGCACTGACATCACTGGGCTCAAGAAAAACACCACCTAAGATGCTTTTCTCTCCATGTTTCCACTAAAGAAATTATGAGAAATTTTCACAAAATACAGCAAAAAGAATAAGAGAGGAATGAACATGTGCCCTGCATTGTCTCCTAACAACAGATCATAATTGCATTTAGTATCTGGTTAAGCATTTGTAATCCAAAGTTCTTCCACATCATTAATGTATAAGCCAACAGCTTCACACCAAGCAACAAACTTGTGCAGCTGTTCCTCTCTATTCAAGATGTAATGCTGAAACACAGCCTCTAAAGCAATCCCAATGGATTTTCCATGACTCAGGGATCTCCCTGGACACCTTCCAAACTGCGAAACTGCAGTCTGCTTTCCCCTTGTAATTTCCTTTGGAGAAGTTATTCTTCAAGCCTCCACCTAGTAAACTATTGCACAACACTGTTGTGCATGCTGCTAACCTTTTCCAAAGGTTGTTAAGTGTGGGCAGTCTTTCCTTTCCTTTATGTGGTCAACAAATGATGGGAAACTGCAAAATTAAAAGACGCCCTGAAGTGTTTTTAATGTAAAAGTGCATAGAATATACAAATGTCAACTAGGACCTTTTTGCATACACCACTGGGTCTACATGAAGGCAGGAGAGTCTTGCATTAGATTCTCCCTACAAAAAGAACAAGTAGATAAGAGCAGGGCAATGTCTATGACAGGAGGCAGTAATAGAGATTTGCTTCCAAGTTCTTCAAATACCAAGTTCTTCATTTGCCATTGGAAGACTCCTGTACTGCCTATAATCTACACATGCTTCACCTTTTCAGCACCTTTTCAGTCTGGCTACAATTATGCATTAAAACTGGCCTAAGAAGCATTACTATTCCCTGTTTCACACCAGGGGAAAAAAAAACCCTCACAAATGCATGAATTTAGTTGTGTAAATTTGCAGAGGTAGCTAGGAAAATGAAATGTCCTTGAAAAGTTTTCCTCCCATCGAGCTTACAGACAACAAGGTGCCTAATGTTAAAAGCTCTGGGTCAGTGCTGTTGCAGTGCCAGGTGGAAGGCATCTGTCTGTACTGCCTAAGAATAAAAAAGAAAAAAAAAAAAATCAAAACAGAGCAGAGTGGCAGTCTGGTGTGATGAGTGACAGAAAAAGCATCTTCTGACACTTGCTTTCCATGTGCTGCTCCCACCTGGTGCTGAAGGATGAACAGAAGGACCTCTGCTTTATTTAGTGACACCAAAAGCTTCTACTTACCTAGTGTGGAGCAAGGTGCCAGGCAACTGCTGACCTGAAAACCCTCTGCCCTCAAAAGGTGCTACTTCATCCACCTCACCCGTAGCACCTTGTGCTCTCCACCTTGGAGTCTTGCACACCAGGCAAAGAAGAGGCCATTTCCCTCCAACAATGGAAGAGCAATCCCAAATCACCTCAACAGGTCCCCTAAATGATAAACAACCTTGAGTACTGTTTGAAGATAGAATCCACCTATAGAAGGGCACAGAGACATGACATAATTACAAACTCTTTTCCCCCACTCTCCCCCAGGCACTGTCAGAGCCATGATTATATCTGATATAAATTGTTACTAAGTGAGCAACTACAGAAACTAATCTTAGTCAAAATATTAAACAGATGATACTTCAGGATTGTTATCATCTTCTCCATTCAATTACCTTATTTTATTAACAGTTCCTCTTAAACCTCAGCTACAGTCTATCTCCCTAAAGATAACTACTATCTGGCAAGACACTCACAGCCCATCCTCTTTCTCAACCTTTTCTCTTCACTGGAAAGTTTCACTGTTTCCCCAGTTTCAGGTGAGGAATTTTTATAAATTATTACAAATTTATAAGGTCTTCATTGACAGAGGGATCTGACTTTCTTGCTGACATCAGGCTAAGTACCAAAACATCGCTCCTACAGTATCTCAGATCTGGCCCTTCCTCTATAAGCTGCAGAAGAAATAGACATCTGTCATTCAGCCCCCCTTGATCACCATTCATCACTCCAAAAGCACAGTCAAAACATCATCGCAGCCTGGCACTCATTCCATATCATCCCCATCTTTGCAATTGGTCTTCACTCTCCCTTCAGCACCACAGCTACTTCATTTGTTGTGTCTTTTTCTTCAATACTGTGGAAGACACTTTTCCTTCTTATCACAATCTCCTGTCCAGTTACAATCTGGTCAACGTGGTCTTTGCAAGACATAGTGCCAGCTGGAAATGCATCTGTGAGAAAGATAGTATGGGATGAGAAAGTACTTTCCTCTTGTCCTTTCTTATCTGTTTTATAACAATCTCTCACCTTTCCATAGCAGACCAAATCTAGATTCAAATATTCTCCCCAGAAGGTGAAGGATGAGGTCTTAATAATAGATTTCTAAGCCAGCAAATACAACTCTGAAAAACATAAGACACTAATAAAGAGAACTGAAGGATAGAAACCACAGAAGGGCAGGAATCATACTCAGAGAAGCCATTCCAAAGTGTTGGGGCAAGAGGACATCCCTGTACTGCTGCTGTTTATGCTATTTCTACTGAAGAGAGCCCACTCTCTGAGTCATCAGGCAAAGTGGCAGGAAATATATGAGAATGCTGGTGCAATTCCAGGAGGAGGGTAGAAAATTGTCTATTCTGTATCCATCCAAGCATAGCTGGAAAAGCTCCAGAAAGCTGAAATAGAGATAAGTTAATTTGATCCTTCCAGCTAGCACGTATGACTCCTACTATCAATATCATCTCAGTGTTTTATCACTTCAGCAGCCTTCAGGCTCAATCCAGAAAGTTGCTGACACTTTGTTATAGCCATAGTGGAACACAAAACCACTCAAATATTAATTATGCCTTACTAAGGAAAAAAGGCCAGTGTAGAGCTTTATGTTATTTGTTTTTTTGATACTATGCTGCCTAACACTTGCAGCTATGCCAAAACATGATGGTATTAGCAAATCAGGTGATAAAGGTATTAGAAACACATGGCCACAGGATTTCTGAACATTAAGCATATCTACCCTATCCATGATTTCAGGGTTAGGATATCATGACAGCTCTCAAGCATTCAATAGAGGGAAGACATAAGATTGACAACTTAGCACTTCCATCCTCTAGTGGTAGATCTATTCTTTCCCCTTCTTCTGTATTCCAAGTGACATATTTATTGTGGTCCCAAAATCCAGTACTTCTCTTTCGCCCTAGATGTACTACATGCATTTCCCTGCGTGTTCCCATGAAACCACAGCACTGCCCTGTTAAAAATATGTAGTCCTGTGAGAGCTTCCTCAGGCATTTCATGTCTACTGTAAGTAAATCATTCTCAGAACATGCTCAGATGCTCCCTTCAAGTATTCCAACCATGACCAATTCAGAAACCAACATCCACACCAGACACAAAGTACCACACAGGCCAAATTTCAGTCAATGGAGAATGATGTAACTCCACTCCTGTCTTCAGGGAAACTGAACTGGTTTTCATTGGGTTCATCTGTCCATAAACTCTGTAGTAAAGCAACAAGATCTAAAAGACAGTGTATGCCTGTACAAAAATCCTTAAAACTGCACAGGTGCTTTGGTGACACCACAGCTTCTTCACACCCAAAATCTCGAATGTAAGGCCAGCTCTGGATTTACACTTGTTTACACAACTCTATTGATTCTCAGACACGGAGTGTGAGACCTGGCTCCCATCTCGTGCTCCTCTCCCAGCAGCCGTGTCTCACATATTCGCATAATGACTGCTGCTTCTTACACAGCTGGTCAGGAGCTGGGGGCTGCCAACCAGCTGCACCTGCTGGTAGGGAGCCTAAAGTGAGAAAGTAGCTGGTGTGCACTCAGGGCCATAAGCCTGTCCCTATCCCAGGAATGCAGACGAAGGTGAGCACCTGAAAGGGGAAGCTGTCTCTGCCACAAAGCCTAAAATGCAGTACCTCTTATGGATTTGGACTTGAATTCAACTACAGAAAGCTTCTTGTAGTGCTATGTGCATTAAAATCAGGGACGTGTGCACACGTATTGCATATGAGACAGATGTAAAGCAGAACCAACATTATGAAAAATTCTCTCTGTAGAGCAGGAAGAAAAGAAGAAACATATCCCCTGAGTAGAAAAATTAAAAAGAAAAGAGGAATCCTGAGTATGTACAATGTTGGACTATGCTGGACATAAAAGAAATTTGTCAGACTTTGATACCATGGGGAGCTTTTGCCTCCTGAACCTCCATACCCTTTGCTTCAGAAATTTTAAACCACCTGGTTCTTTTGCCATTATTATAATAGAAGAAAATTGCATCTGAGTGCATGAAAAATATTGATCTGACAACTATAAACTAAACCAAGAGAAAGGGAAGTTTTTGTGGCCTGGCCACCATCAGTGGAGAAAGTGATTTGCTGCCTCAAAGTTTTGAATTTTTTCTGCTTTCAGAGACAGCATCTTCTACTCAGAGGCCAATGCCAAGGCTTCTTCCTGGATATGAGCCTCTTTTCAGGAAACTTCTGCCTTGGTCTCACCAGCAGCATTTTCTTACAATCTCCACTGGTTCACCCTAATTAAGTGCAAGAAAGGAAGTAATAACTGGGGTGGGGAGTCTCCACTGAGCCAAGGCCAGGAAAGCCTCCTAATTTGCTGAAGTCAGAGCTCATCAAATACAAATGAAAATGAAGGACCTCTCCAGCTGTCAATTGTGCTTGGCTTTACAGTTCCTGACAGATTAGGTAGATTAATTAACTACAGAGAAGCACAGAAGGGATGAGGGATGGGAAGAGGGAATTAAATAACTTCCTCTTGTGGGAAAAACAAATAGAGGGACTTTTAAATTATGGTTGCACAGAATTTTGCAGTTAGCAACAACTCAAAGCTGCAAGGCAGTCAGAGGCATAGTCTGAAACTATGATTTACATGGAGGGCAAGTGACACAGAAAGTAAATCCCTGTATTCAAATGAATCCAGCATTAGGACAGAATGACTCAAAAGACTAATAATTTGAAACTAAACACTCAGATCTTGGTAACATGCATGAACTTAAATGACAGTAAATATGGTTATCAATGCACATGACAAATGTTTGGGGGTTGAAGCAAGGATCTGTCATGCATGTCTTTCGAAGTCACAACCTTTCAATGAGAAATGAAGGACTTAAATAAGCTTCAGACATAGAAGATACTTTTCTGGAAAGGTGTTGCTCCATACTGAGACAGAATAGGTAACTCTGCATCTCTGCTTCCCAGAAGTATTACAAGAGAGCTGGAGGAGAAATAGGGAACTTTTTTCTTCAAGCCCAGCAGCAACCACATAGAAAGAGACCTGATGCCCTCTTGTTCTACACACATTGACATATATTGTCTATAATCACATGAAAGATCACAGTGGAAGCATTTCTTGTACTTTTTACCACATAAATACTCTTTCAGGCTGCAGAGCCAAAAAAGGGGCCTCGCAAACACTGCCACAGCTAGGACTTGGCAAGCCTGAATGGGACTGGTGATATATGGGAGTGCTTATTCAACGTGGTGAAGCCTATTTTCATCTGAGCTTTATGTTGTATCCATTACACTAAATGGTCTGCAAGGGAGAGCTAGGCATGAAGGGAACTTGCTACTTTGAAGTCAGCTGTTTGCAGTGGAAACCACTACTACAGTTACTTAGGTTTGGATCTCATCTCCCTGTAGCTGCTGAAGGTATGTTATCCAGTGTGTGCCAAACTTGTGCCTTCCTCAGAAATTGCTTTGCTTCCTTTGACAAAATAAATAAACAAATTCCCAGATATTTCCATGGGATAATATTTCCACCTTACTTTCTTTCAATATAAAACCCTTTTCCTTCCTTTTCTCAACTTTATCTCCTCTGGGAAACAAGACAATAATCACAGAGTTTTACTCTCTTTTAAGGCAGAGAAGGAACAGATGTGAAGAGATTTCACAGAGAAAGCAAAGATCAGAATTTTCCCAAACTTTATGCTACTGGTCACTTCATCCAATGCTAATATAAGCATGTCCACAGTGACCCCACTGTTCCTTTGCCTCTGTGCTGAGAGAATTAGCACAGATACCAGTTGTGTGGATGGCTCATGAGGTCAGAGAACACTAATCAATTCCTTTCAGCATTCTGGCACTAGTGCTCTCAGCCTGGTGTGTTGAGAAATCAAGAGAGCTCTGTAACAGACAGAACAGGAGCAAACATCAGCCTACTTTCATATTTCTGTTTCAGGAAAAGATGAAGACACTGATTTACTTAGGAAGGGATTAGTTCATTGCCATTTTTTCCAGCTAGATGCCTTGGCTAGTTCATCTTTAATTCAGAAGGTGAGCCAACTTTGATGCTTAGGCATTATATTTCATATCAGGAAATCAGAGGTGATGAGATGAAAGACTAAGAGTTTAATTTAGTGTGTCAAGAAGGGACATACTTCCATGTTCTTGTGTTCACTGTTGCAGGGCACTGCAGACGGAAACCAAGGTTACAGTTTCAGTCATGGTTCCCAGAATGGGCTGAAGGAAGGACAGAGACCTTGATTCAACACTTGCTTCCATCTTCATTTATTGCACTCAGGCAATATTACAGGGAAAATATGGGTTTGATTTCAGTGGTCTTATTGTTCAGGAATATATAGCAGCTCCATATCCATCTTCTCTACAAAATCTGGGGGTTTGCAATAGGACCACAATGCCAGATCTAGAGAGGGAGAGAGAGAAGAGTGGAGGCTGCCTCACCTGAGCAGCAACCTACCTTTCTCAGCAATTCAACGGATGAGAATAAATTTTAAAAGCAGGCCAAAACAGATGGTGGATAATTCTAAATTTTTCAAATACAGAGAGTTCATAAGTATTTATGCTGCTCCTCAACTGTAAATAATGTACCTTTAGATTTTATGCCAAATGTACCTATTAAGTTTTGTTCTGGAAAAGCCTGTGAAGAGGGTAAATATCAATATGGACAAAAAGCACCCAGAAAGTCAACAAAACTCCTTCCTTAGGGACTCAGAGAAAAAAAATTATATTTAAAAAAAAAGGAAAAGAAAAAAAGGAGGAAAAAACTCCCAAACTGAAAATGAAGTGGATTCAAATGCAATGTAAGAAAAACCATGACAGGGAATTCCAGTCAATATCCCACCTGAGCTAAATGCAAGAATGCTTCAAGGGCAGATAAGACCACAAAAGTATAACAGTAAGCATTTCTCAAATCTTGCCCAGTATAAGAATCTAATGTGCTGAAGGAACTCATTACAGTTTGGAGGATATAACAATACTATCAACTTTGAAAATATAAACTCAAAAGACAATTCCATTTCTTCCCCAAGGACCTTGCGTCTTAAAACAGAGAATCTTGCACTCCACCTTCTCAAATACCATGACCATCTCACAGTCACTAACAAAACAGAAACAACAAAAGCACAAGCTTTTCACACTTCTCTTTCCTCTGTGCTAGCATTCTTCAATTTTTTTTTTGTTTGTTTTTCTGAATTGCTACCATTTAAGTCACCCTTCTTGGTAGATCTGAGTTCCAATCTGGGATCAGTCTGCTGTTTTAAGAGATTTAGATGGCAAATCTTTAGTGTCAAGCAGCACACCACCTTTAACCACCTAGAAGAGCCCAGGATTCTAACAATGAAGAGAAAGTATCAGAATCTACCAAGACAAGAATACACTGCTGCTAACAAATATGAACAAGGACATGGAGAAGCTGTTCCATGAAAAAAAGTTAGTTTCTTTGCCTTACAATAGTTCTTCCAGATTCTTCTGTAGTTTCTGTACAAGGGAAAACATGTGTCTAGCACAGATATTTTTGCCAGCAGGCACAAAACCATTTTGGAGCCTGCCAACAGACCACCCTCTGCAGCAATACTTCATCACTATATGGCAGTATGGAAACAGAAGTGATGCTGGTCACATCAGCCTCGATGGTCAGGTAGGGCCAGTTTTACAATTTGTAAGGTGCAGGACCAGTCCACGCACCCTGCTGCCTAGAGCTTCTCTCTCTGCTTGTTCATTGAAGGGAATATGGTAAAGCCAGCTGTTCTGTCCTCTTTCACAAAAGCAGCCTTTGGAGGACAAAACTTGTGGTCAGAAATATTTTTGTTTGCTTTGTATTTTTTGCATCTAGACTTTGATAAGAACTTACCTGTACTGTCACCACTGCATTCATCCCAAGGCAATCACTGCCAGCAGATGGCCCGAGAGCCGGTAAATCATCTCCTGTCTTAGCCCAAACCAAATCATTGCAAATCACCATAAGCCATCATCTTCATTCAGAACTGCTCTCTGCACATGCTCCCAGTGGAATAAATCAAGACAGAATTTAGGACCTATCAGGAGTAACTCTTTCTGTTTTAATTTTCTAATTAATCAGACAAGGCATAAACACAGGATCCAGCTTCAAGTAATACATAAGCCTAGAATTGTTTTTCTGGTTGAGTGGCAGTGAGAGCAGGCGTTTCAGCTGAAATCAGCATCAGCTTATCATCTCACAGTCACTGCCCTGGTCAGAGTCCAGTCAGGCAGCTGCCATTACATGGCTGGATGGTCTGGGTACATCTTCCAAACAGAGCAGCTTACACACGTGTATCTGCCTCAGTCTGGAGAATACACAAGCAAGTTTGAAAGCTTGGAATGGGTCATTCCTAATTTCTTCCCCTTGAAAAATGGACATCTCCAAATGCACTTTTCATGGTACTAGTTTTAGTAGCACAACAACAGCAGAAGATATGCTCTCGAACCTCAAAATGCCAGTTTTCCTCAGAAAGGGAGGTAAAAAACATACTGAATATTTACTGGATTGGAAAATTCATCACAAGGGAGACTTTTCCAGCACAGCTATGCTCAGCTTTTCTTGTCATTAACTCTTTCATGGGAAAAATGCCCCAGATTTTAACTGCAACAAGGGAAAAAGTAAGGCTTTTAAAAATTCATTCAACCACACCAATGTTTCATTATACCCTTTGCAGAGCAGATGGCAAGATGATGCTATACCCCCTGGGCCTGCTTCAGGGAGCTAACACAAATGCTCTTCTCACTACACATCTCAGATGATGTTGGTGTCATCATTTCACTTGGGGATTTGGGTCAAAGGGCTTTACACTCAAATCTGGTTTTTATATAGTACAAGTGCACCCTGACTAGACCCTAACGGATAAGCAGCAGGGAGCTAGCACACAGCACAGAGCTCTCCCAGGCACTTCCAGGTCGCTGATTTACACTGCTGCATTTACAGACTGAATCTTTCTAATCCAATTAAAATCTCATCTGAGCTGTCAATACAGATGTTGCCTGGTTTATTTTAGTGTCTCATTGAACATGCATTAATCCGGGCCTGTGGACAAACTAGCCCTTCTAGGCAAAGTCTGCATTTTGCCAGCCCAGGTTCTCTCACACACAGAGCCCTCAACTGCTCTCATGTTACCTGTCTAATCAGGAACTCCTATGGACATGCACTGCCATCTTATCTGGCTGCTTCATAAAAAATGTGTGATGTACACCATTACCCTTCTGAAAAACAGCACTTTTCTCTCCCATCTCGCTTCTCATGCAATGATGGCTGTGGTGCTATCATTAAATATAAGAACTGAATATGATCTGTTTTCATTTCAATGGCTTCATTTGTTTGAAATGCATATGCCAGTTACAAGCTGTCAGCACATTTAATAAGTTATAGCAAAAACCAACAACTCTCAAACTACTGGGGCCAAAAATTTTTACAGATCATCACATATACTTGTCATTAAATTTTGCACCAGAAACATTATAAATTATACTTTTTAATAGACTTCCATAAGGCAGCTGTGAGATGTTTTGCCACAAGCAAGCACATGGAACACAGTATTTGCCAGACATAAAACTAGAAGTTAAAAGCATCATTAATACCACCACAAACTCTCAAACTCCTCATAAAACTGATACCCTTCTCAGCTAGCAAAAGCCCAGCAGCAACTCAAGCAGGTCTTTCACCATGACCCAAAGGTAAACAAGTTCAAGGTTTAGCAAGCCAAGTTCAGGAGCAAAGCACATCTGTTGGTGACGTCTTCAGCAAGGCTAGATTGAATGCCTCAGCGGATCTTGGTACTGGAGAGAGCTGAACTTTGACACAGCAGTTCGAGCTTTGCATGTGAAAACCAACTGTTAAGCAGCATCCAGAAATAAACTGCCAGCAGAGCAGATTACAGGTTACACTCTTACTCTTGAGAGATACCTGTCACCACGAGGAATTCTCCATAGTCAGACAGCTGCGTTTTCTAAGAGGGACTCAAGCAGTCTCACATAAAAAGAAAACTGACCTAAATATGGACCAGAATTTTGTGAAATATTTCCACAAGAGGAAATTCTCTATTTGCACATTAGTTCAAAGCAAGTAGACTCTTCTGCTGAACACATTCTTCCTGAAACAGCTGCAAATCCTATTGACTCATTTCTATGCCCCTGCCACAGAATACTGAAAATCCTAATGGGTACTGGGGAAGTGCAAAGTTAATGGAAAAGAAATCCATACCAATTTACTATGTACCCAGAAGGCAACTTCCCACTGAGGAAGTCCTTGAGCTGAAAACTGCTAGAGGGTTGGAGATTATCCTGGAAAGGACCACCCTAGGGCCACACCTTATAGTCTCCAACACCTTACATTTTTCCCTAGCCATTTGCTTTGGATCCCATCTTGAACCTGAAGCCTGGGCTAGGTTGTCAGACCACTGATCTGACAAACTACAGCTGTCCCTGTATTTGATATGACATACTATAGTTGCTCTCCAATTGCATATGCAAAAGACATGGTTCTTTTCATTGCTATAGCATTTCAAAGCTGTGGTCATGGACAAGAATTTATTGGGCCAATGTTACAAGTGTAACGTAGAAAGACTACTGGCAAATTCCTCTAATGCTGAGATCCAGTATTTTCTGTTCTATTCCTCACCTCAGTTGCACTCCTCAGGCACATACACACTTAGAGATATCTCTCTTTACATAAGCTCCAGTCTCAGAGTGGTAATGAGAAACCTAATCAGCTGCATCAAATGGGCATCACCTTTACGACACAGTTTGCAAAACAACCCAGCCCTATGACCTCTGCTGGTGTTTTGCATTCCGGCTGAACAAGAAGACAAAGACAGCAAAGTCATTTGATGCCAGGCATGAAAAGCAAGTGTCTGGCTCCTGGAGTCTGCAACATTTACCACAAAAGAAAACAACAAAGTTCATCTGAAATAATTCCTTCTCTTCCTGTTTATGGCTGTTGCTGCAACAGCACCATTTCATGGTTCAAAGGCAGCTGTGTGATGAAACATAATTAGCATGGTCACCTGATTCTTGTACCTCACCAGCAGAATGCTACTCATCAACAAAACCAAATAGTCCTCACTTTACAGATCTGCAAAGCCTAAGATTTTCCACTTCATTACACTACACAGCAGATTTTATCCCAAAGCTGTAAACAAGAAATTGACTGTCAGCTCTCTGTACAAGAGAACTTAAGAAGTTCCTTCTAATATGCTCAGTCCTACATAGTGCTATGAGAATAAATAAGCACATTTAAACATTTTGTTGTACTTATACCCAGTGCCACTATCATCCATCCTGTTGCTTGCCACCTTTCTCCTAGTAACTAGTCATAAAAGAATGAAAAGGTTTTTTAAAAACTTCAACAGAAGCTCTCTAATAAATCCCTTAAATCCTCGTATTACTCCTTTAAAGGGAAAAGTCCATCCAATTCATAAATATATCAATCTGTCAGCAGAAACTTACCACAAGTTCGGCAAATCTGGCATTGAGCTCTTCTGCTGGTGGGATTGGGACAGAAAACTCAAGGAATTGGAGGGGATTATTGTCCTTGAGGTTGATTTCAGGGAGGTCGCTGCCTCCAAAGCAACAAAGAAACCCCAACGCATGACGATTCCTCTTCCGGGGGGCCATGATCATGGTGTAAGGTGCTATCTTCTAATCATGTTCTGTAGGGAAAAAAAACAAAACAAAACAAAACAACAGACATTAGATGATAAAAAAGACAGTTGAATCTGTGCAGCTCTGTGCAGTTACAATGGCTGTCACTGGAGTAACAGATGGAAGAAGACAGAAGGATCTGATACCCAAAAGAGCAAAATAAACACTCAAGCTAGATAAGGTAGTTAGGCCTTTGTATGGTATTAACATGTTCTCCCAGTTTTTCTGAAAAGATTTTACAAACTCAGTGTGGAATTTCCCAGTAGGCAGATTTATCAGCAATGCTCAGTAGCCAAGGCTGAATGCTACCACAGAATGTGGGTATTGGCCATTTTCTCACTACTACAACAAAGGGATTAAACTATCAGAAGGACAAAAGTATGTATGGGAGAATTTACCCACAACACATGGAGGAATCCTCCAAAAGTATCCCATTTGACAAAAATAAAATGAACAATGAAAAAATGAAGCAGACATCAATCTTCCACCACTGCCGAGCCAGACCACCAAACATTCACTTACTCCTTCATGGCCAGGACTACCACTGTAGGACCATTTTGTCCATCCCATTCTCAAACATATGTAAGTAGTTTGGGCTGCTTTATGTATTCAGGGAAGAAACAGCACAGTGCTAATTCATGTCTTCAGATATACATTTCAGCTGCCAGATCCCATCTTGACAGAACCTGGCTTGAGGGGCTTTGGTATCAGGAGTATAAAGGGAAGCAGAGGGAGGCCTGAAGGAGAAGCTGGGAAGTGACTGATTTCACTACCACACAACACCGTTTGTGAGCAGCCCATCCAAACAGGAAGTCTCCTGCCAGCAGTTTGAAAGGAGGGATCTGTGCAGTGCACAGAGAGCCACATATTTTGCCCTTTTAAGGGACTTGTTGTTTGACAGCTCAGGGGCTTATTTGTGTTATATTTTTAAGGACTTCACTTTTTCACTTAATCTGCAGAATAAGCCACATCCTTAGAGAGTAAATAATTAAAGCTTGTTGTGAAGCTGGTCTCCCTGGGCACAGGGCAGGGGAGCAGGAGGGAGGTGGCAGGTGAACCAAACCACAGGATGCTGGATGCTGTATCAGCAACAACACAGCTGAGCTTTGTCATCAGAGCAGCTGCTGCCTTAACCTGCCCTACAATGCTTTGGTCTGTTTGCTTGCCAGAACAAGGCTGCTTTGAGCTTTCATAGAGACTGAGTAGCTGTGCAAGGAAAAGCACCTTTGGGACAGCAGTTGCATAGTGGGATTTAACATACAGAGCACAGCCAGCTCTCCAGGGATGTTTTGTGCAGAAATTGGCATGCTTGCTTAAAAAAAAAAAAAAAACAAAAACCCTAAGCAACAAACAACAGCCAAAAAAACGTCCAAACCATCCAAACCTCTACCCTTATGGCACTATGGGCTTGGCAGGAATCACCTGGGATTAATTCATCCAGCACATTCCCTTTTGCATTGGAGGGGCATCAGCTGCAACTCTCACGCAGCTGAAAGAAAAGCAAACTGGTAAAAAGTACTGTCTTCTGGCATGCCCACTTTGCTTTGCTCTCCATGCCAGCTCTGCAAGGGGTGTTATGTCCCAGCAGGATTCACTAGAGCAGGATGTTGCTGGCCTCAAAAGCCCATTCATAAAAACATTGGGTTCTCACAAGGAGATGCCAAAGGTCAACTTAAAACTGAACTGGTCATTGACACAGCTTCAGTCAGCAAAACCAAAACGCCCTCAAATCTATCACAATGATATGCATGGCAATTTGTGTTTCTTCTCAATAGCGGACACTTGAGAGATTCAGCTGCTAAAAGATTTCACAATGGAGCCTTGGAAATTAGGCTTGTACACTACGGACCATCTTCTCAAGTATTATTATTTCAAGTGCAATGCCCTTCATGGCAACCTGGTCATGATTGAGATTAAAACGAATTAGTTTGACAAAACTCTTTTGGAAGGAACTGAATCCAATGAGACAAACCTGATTTACATGAAATAGAAATACATTTGCATCAATTCAGTGGCAACCAAGCTCTGGCCCACTGTCTAAAAGCTTCCCCACCAACCATCAAAGGACCAGCATTCTCTGGGGCATGGACAATGAATCCTCCTTGGAAAAACTGGCTGAGCCACTGGAATGATAGGACCATAACAACCTCCTTTATGAGCTCAGGTCAAGGCTCTGGTATAAACTTTGCCAAAAGAGGTACCTTAGCAGGAAATGAGAACTATGTGAATGGATGTGAAGCTCAACATTTTCTACAGGGTAAGTGCCTGTGGTCTGGCTACCACAGGTTGTCCTGCACTGGAATTTCATTACTTGGCTCTCCTCTTAAGCAGGTTCATCCAGGCCTTCTTCATCCATAATGCTGAGAAATACACAAGCTGATGTTTGTTACTGTGATTATTTTACAGAATCTGCAGTTCCTTGGGATCCACACTTGTGAAACTCAAGGGTACTTAATTTTTACTACCATGTAAAAGAATGCAGAGCACATATAAACAATAAGCTCACTTTTGCAAAGCATCATTCCATTGCACAACTCATACTCTTAAGACTTAAGGCATTCTCCAAGTGCATCTATAGGCAGCAGGCATGGAATTCATACTATCATACAGGGGTAAAATAACACTTTTGTATTGCTTTCACATTGTAATTGTGTGGATAGATGAGGTGTCCAGATGCTTTCAAAATAAGCACAACGGAGGACTGCTACAGAGCAATCCAGCACAGGTATTCTGGAATCAAATCACTGAAAGAATGAATGAAAGAAATTTCTAAGTTGGAGCACTGTCTCTCTAAAATTAAACCAGCCAGTAAAGTAGGTGTCCTTCAGAATCCAGTAAGTTGCGCCATTTATGCTATTTAATAACTAATTAAAACTTTTTTATTTTTGTTGGGGGTCAACAAAATAAACATTTTCTAATTACCCCCAAGTTAATAAACTTTTCCTTTCTTTCTTTTTTGCCTCTCCTTTCTCAGGAATCAAATCCGGGAAAAATGCACTTCCAAAGAACAAAGAGGGCGGGAGACAACAAAGAAAATGAAGAAAAGAGCAACTTCCATTTTTCTGAGTGGCAATTGACAGCAAAGCTGACATAAAAACTTATGAAAATACCAAGAAGTGGGGGGTTTTGTTCTAATAAAAGTTCTATTGCCTCTCAACTTCAGGCAAGTAAAAATGAAACATGTCCAATTATGTATTTCTATATATATATACACCCCAGTGAGAATCAATAGGAAATCTCTCTCTGGAGAGAATCCCACTATTACACATAACTCCCTCCCACAGCTCTTCTCAGTTCTACTGTTTTGCCCTTTTGCACAACACAAACAAGTTGCTGTCCCTTCAGCAGCTAACCACACACCCGCTCCTCGCAGCAATCCCTCTCCTGCTTCCCAGCCCCATCTGTGGTTCGGCTCAGGTCAGGAGTCACAGCCTGGAACTCTGCCCAAGGCCTATTTATAACAACGTCCTCTTCCTCTGACAGGGTGTACGTGTTCATTTCTAAACCATTTGGCCCAGTGACCAAACATAATTTAGCTAATGCAATTTTTCCAACCCTTATCAGAAGTTTTAGCCACATGGGATCAGATCCATGCTAACTGTACACGAGGATCCTCTTTCAATTGCTTTCTAAATGGCTTCATAAGCCTCACTCTTCTCTTCATTCTCATCATGGTAATTTTCATGCCAACATATGCTAAATAAGCAACGTTCCACTAAAAGTAAGACACCTGAAACAACTGATCTCCCAGCAGCTCTCCTGTGCAAGACAGCTGATTATTGTAGATTTTATCTCGCTGTTCTGTCCTTCAACACACTTAACAGCCAGAGCATAGCTGTAACTAAACCAGAGAAAATTACTTTTGTACCACTGCCTTTGGGAAAAGGAAAGAAAGAGAACTCAGTGGGTAACTAAACACACACAATCATGCAAAATTAGTTCAGAACATAAGGAAGCATTAATGGCAAACACTTTCAGAGCTGTATCTCTGCTGAACATCAACAGGCACATGATGCCAGTGGATGTAGCCATTGCTCTCAAATGAGTGGGGAGCATGGGACTAAACGTATGATGAAGAATCACTGCCCACACTAGCTGATGCTAACAAGAAAGGAAATAAAGTTAATAATTTCCATTTCTCTGTAATTTATCTATCTTTGTCTGTGGCAGGATAAAACATATACATGTAATGTGTGATCATTGATGTATAAAGAAATCTGAAGTCAGAGCTGTTTAGGACACAAACCAACTCACCCACAACCCCTAAACCCAAGTTAAAATTCCAAATTATTCAACTATTAAGTAATAAACCATGAGAAGTTCCTGGTATTAAAACAGCTCCCTAGATCATCACTTATTGATGATGAAATGGAGGAAATAAGCCATGCTCAAAACTGCCTGAATGTAGACACTGGATAAAGGGAAAGAGCTTCCTACTGATCCTATGCTCTGTTCCCTGGACCACATTGCTTCTTCAGTACACAGATGGTGACATGATGAGCTCCGTGGCATGATGTAATTACCATGGGAATTTTCCATGGATGTCACATGTAATGTGACAGATGTCAGATGCACTATATGGCAATTGCAGCAGGGAGGATGGGGAAAGGAAGCAGATGAGCAATCTGTTTTTTGCACATGTAATAATAACCCAACTCCTTTGGTTTGCATTTGCCACCATACTAAGGAGCCTCCTGGTCTCCAGCACACAAAACAGCAACAAAAATCCCTGACCACTTAAAATCCACAAAGTTAAAACCTTATTTTTCAGGGAAGCTTCCTGAAGATCCATGGACACCTGCCTGCTGTGTTGGACAGGAAGGCACTGGAAACAAAACAAATCAACAGATTACTGGATGTGATCTGGAAAAGAGCAGGGTCCTGTGCAGCAATGGCTACTCAATCCCAATCAGCCATGGCCCACACTTAAATTGCTACCATAGGACAGAGGGCAGCTCAAATAATGCTGTGCATTTTGAAGCCAGTTCATGGATTTTCCTTCCCCCAACACATTGAAACAAGAGTGCAGAGCTCTTGGGATTCATGAGAACTTTGCAAGACAGTCCAGAAACTCACTTCTCATTTGTTTTACACACCTTTCCATTAAAACTGAGATGGTTGATAATTTCAAAGCATTCCACAGACCTAAGGATTTTCTCTTATTTTTTATATATATATATAAAAATATTTATATTTCATGTTTATTCATTTATTTACCTCAGAAATAAGTCCTGAGATAAAGAAAAAGACTATTTGAAGGCCGTCAGGTGTAACTTTATCCATGAACCTACTTACTGCAACGTGTCTGTCAAAAATCTCTTTATTTTTAATACTTTAAGGATGCTCAGGATGTGCTGGGTGACTAATGACCACTAATGTTAGTCTGTTAATACCCACAAATCCACTACGTCTCACCTTATACCAACTTATCAACACACAACAACAACAACAAAAAAAGGAAGCTAAAGAACTGTAAGAAACATCTCTTCTGAAATACTAATTAGCAACACTTTATCTGCCTTCACTTAATGAGGAAAAAAATATCTCTACAGAAAAATAAACAAACAAAACCAACAACCAAACAAAAGAAAACAGGAAAAAATATACCTGCAGGTTCTTCCTGTTCCTCCTAATCATTAATCTATCCAAATTATATTCATAGGGAAACTATTTTAAAAGAACAGTCAAGATTCAAAACACAAAGCAAAGAGCAACAAAGCAGTTAAAGTCAGTGTCATGAATCGGGTTAATAATAACTAAGTACTTATTTATGACTTTTTTCTCACCCTTTAATGAAGTACAGATTCACAATTTTCTATGTTTAACTGAGGTGATTAAACAACCCATTCATTTTTGCAAAGGTACCATCACTCTGTCATAGCTTCCTATAACTATGACTTCACACACAAATGTGCACAGTCAAAACTAATCTTTTCTCCTAGACACCAAATGCTGAGTCTTCATTATACTCTTGCATTTCATTTATATACAAGTAAATCTATGCATCTTTAACATTTCTGAATGGTGATATGACCACCACAGCTAAGACTGCAAACCAAACAAGTAAAACTCACAGCCTAACTGTTTATCCAGGACAAGTATGTCCTTCATCTCCTCGGTGTCTGATTGTTCTGCAGATTTGCATCCTAATTTATGAATTCCTCACTGAGGCATGCTTGCCAGCAATTCAAACCACCATGGTGGCAGAAGGAACAGGATTGCATACTGCCTAAAAATATAATCAACCTTATTGGCTTGCATTAAGTAGGGTGGAGTCCTGTCCTTCCCTCCTTACCCCTCCCCATATTACTTCCAAGTTCTCTGGGGTTGCAGCACTGCAGTTTGAGTAACATTTACACATACCCTCCACTTACTTCTCAATCAGAAAGTCACTGCTACCAAGATCAATTGTCTTGTCTTCTTCACCATAAACGACATTTTTTGTATTCATATACCTCACCAAAGATTACTCATTCCCTTCTATTAAGAAAAAAAGCTGCTCCTTTGTAGTCTTAGCTCTCCTTTTCTTTCTTTTCTACCAGTTTTAGTTTTACTCTCTGCTTTTTCACTGTTTCATTACAATATCCTCATTTTTTTCATGACAACTGTTAGAATTGAAATGGCTTCCTGTAGCTACTCCCTATGCTCACACTAAAAAACCTTTTTTTTTTTTTAAAGAAGATATTGAAGATAAAAATACTTCTAAAGAGACACCTACTACGTGACACAAGCTGCAAAGACTACATCACACTTCATGAATGTTTTATTTTGGCTGCATTTTACTTTATTGTCCTAGCTGTGGCACTGAGGTTGTAGGTTCTCCAGTGTAGGGTCTTAATCTTCTGCTTAAACCAGTTATATTACAGTGTCAAATAGACTGAGAACAAACAGAAATAAAAGTAGTAGGCCTGCAAAAAAGTAAGCTGGAAGCTGGCCAGGGCACAACAGGTTCACCCTGCAGTAATGATGCTGCTGTAGAGACAGCATTTAGCAGTGTCCCCAAATCCAGCATGGATAAACTTATTCTTTACAAAATAATAGAATTTATGCAGTGATTTCCCCTACCATAGCATTAGCTTCACCAAATGGGTTGGTTTATAATGTCCCTGTTCTTCAAATTGCTGTGGCTGTAAGATCCAATGGGAAATACACTGCATAAAAGAAAACATAGGGAAAAAAATCCCACAAACCCTACAGATGGCACCCCAAGATGCAGTTCTGACTAAGACCACGAAGCAGCAAGTATTTTTAAACACTCTCTACAATTCACAGATTTTACTTTTAAAATAATTCCGATCCCAAAAGTATTATTTTTAAGGCTTGACAAAATTACACTGTAATTCTAGGGCCATGAATTCAGGACAAGGCTATAATTCCAGTTTGTGTCTATGCCACCCAACAGAGTGTGTCTCAACTTCCTCTTCTAGAAGCTACAGACCTAGACAGCAGAGCCCAAATTAGACTCTCAATTTTCTTTACTTTCTCTTGGTGATGGGTACAACACAGCGATGCAATTTCACAGAAAAAAGTGCCATGGAAGTTGGAGTGCAAGAGTAAGCTTTTATTCAAAATAAGAAATCATAGACTGCAGATTCAATAGACCATGATGACATCAGTTCAGCAGACACACACGCTGACAGCCAGAACCAGCCCATGACTCCTTTAGCTTCTATGCAGAAGAATACTATTTTCCTCTACAGGAGGATGAATTCCTGTACCTTTTACAGGTCTTATGGTATGAAATGCCTTTGAAGTCATTGTATGACACTGACTGTAAACAGCAATGTCTGTCAGTTGTATCTAATAAGACCAGGCCCCAAGGAAGAAACATCCATACCCCAGGGCAACATTTTTGATCAGTAAAGAAGGCAAGGATTGAGTGATCTGTAGAACAAGGTGTCCCACTCTATCCTCTATTCCCTAAGATCAGGAATACTAGTAAAGCACATTAGCACTTTAGATTAGTACTAAAGCTCGATCTAGGAATTTTAAATCTCTCCAGTATTTCTATTGGAAAGCGTGGGGTTTAGTTACAAAGGAAGTCAATCCAGAGTTTCCCAGTAACGCTACTGCCATGCTCAGAAGAATGAACGCACAAAACCCTATTACTAAGAGCGTCCCTGTCTTGTTTGAGTCATTGTAATTTTTCCATTCTGTCATTGCCCAATTATTTCCAGACATGATGTAACTATTTTGCCAAGGGATTTGGGAGTCAAAATGTTGCCGTTGTTGTCATCATTATCCTGGGTGCTTGAATTTTCCAGACAAAATAGGCAGCTGAGGGCATTAGAGTGCCTCTACTGAAAGAGAAATACTCTGTAAGAACTGCCAGGGTGCTCCAAGAAAAATAAACAAATGGTAAAGGTCCAATTACATCCCCCCAAACTCCTTATTTCCATGTGAAATGCTGTTTTCTTATTCAGACAATTCACAGAATAAAATTTCATCTGTTGTCTGATATCATCATAGCATTATAAAATTGATTTCCATTCTAACACTCTGATTAGGGCCACTATGGGACTTTAAAGCTCAACTTCAGGAGAAATATGCCTGGATTATAACCACTGGATACTAACCACAGATGTAGGTGTAAAAGTACTGTCTTCACTATTGACAGGTAAATCAATTACCTGCACTGGTAAAATTTTCCTAAATGCCACACACTGGGAAAAGCAATTCCGTCTTTATAGCAAATGGGTATAACTGGGGAAAAACTCAATAGAGACACCATTTGGACTTTTACCTGGTTTTTGTGGATGGCACTGAATCTCTTCAAAACTGATGTTCATCAATGCCACCTGGGAAAGCCAGGTTCCAGGCTGCAGAGCTGCCACTTTCCTGCCTAGTGCCCCAGCTAAAGCACAGTGCGCTTCCACGTGTCCCTGCAAACGTGTACATAACAAAAACGGTAGCTCTCATTTCTGTCCCACAGACTGAAAAGCCACTGATGTGGACAATGGTTAAAAACCTTCTTTACTCATCCACTAATGGAAGAAACAGGCACTAGATGCATTCACAAAGGGAACGAGTCTCAAGGTTTTTATGCTCACTCCATCTTGGAGATGGCTCCCATAGGTCAAGGCACAGACAGGGTGAAAATGTTACTGATTCTACATACCTACTTTTTAAACTACTTAGATTGCAGAGTTGTCAATTTGGCACCAAAAACAAATTCCCTGTAGAAAATCAAGTTAAGAAAAGGTCATATACAGCATTTTATTCCAGCATTTTTATTTTTCTTCAACATTCTGACCAGGGATACTCTGGGTTCAGTGCCCTGAAACCTCAACATTACGCAAGTAGGTTTGAACTCCCAGCCAGAATCTTGGTGAAACTGCTGAACTTTTAACCTAACGTGTCTTCATGAAGAATGGATATTTGGAAAGAGCTTTGCTCAAAGATTTTGGGTTGTTACTGTGTGTATTTTTAAGTGACATCCAGATAAAATATATTTTCTGGCTGCTTCAATATTTTCAGGAGGAGACTTTACACCAACATCGAAGGCTGGTTTCAGAGGCGTGACATACTGCTTTAGGTTTTGGGGCTGTCAAGTGTTTCACTGCAGTAAAGTGAACAAGGCTTCCTCTATATTTCAGTCAAAATCTATAGAACTGATGCTCTGAGTGACACAGGCAGTGATCAGTTATGAGGGTATGAGAAGAAAACACTACCTAAAACCAGCCACCTTCCTTGCATGGTCAGTGGGTGCAGTGGCCAAGAGCATTATGTGGAAAAAAATGCAGTACAAGGAGGGGCAGGGAGACCTCCCTTAAAATGCACAAAATGTGAGGTTCTTATCTACAAAGCAGTGCCTATCCATGTGGTCTAGAGCATTGGAAACACAGGAGTGTGGTGCCTGTGCCAACTGTGAACCCTCCCTCCTTCCACCCTTGAACTGCCGATAGCTAGCTCTAGTCTCCCAGATTCCCATGGCAAGAGGTCATGTCCACATCAAGGGCCTTTAAGTCTCATGATTAAGAAACATTTAAGTTCTGAAGTATATCTAGGGAAGACTTCCTAGAACTGTAACTGACCTCCAACACACTGTCCTTTCACAAGGATAGGTCATTTTTAAATGTATGCTCAGATGCCCAAAGAAAACTGCCAAGAAGCTGCAGCAAAAGTTTGGGTAGTCATCTCCAGACTTCTAAGTGTCTACAGCAAGTCAACAGCCTGCCTGAAAATACAGCATGTTCTTTCAGCTTCTGAACCCAACCTACTTGTAGCTCGTTGAGAAAGCCGGGAGAACACTCCACAGAAAACCAGATTGCAGTATAAAACTCCCTCAGGTCCCTACCACAGCTGCACACAACTGGGAAAAAAACCTCTAAAAATTCAATAAAACAACCAACCTGCTTTTAAACCACTACGTGATCTGGATTCATAGTCCTCAGACATGATTCATAAAGAAGGCCCATTGTATACAAATAAAAGAGAAACCTACCCTCTATCAGAGAAAGGAACATGTTTCTCCCCTGAGGGCTGCAAACATTATTATGCCCAGTGATGTATGTCTTTGCAGAGCATGTACCAATATCACTGCTTCTTGTCTCTAGTTTTGTATAGCACTGACTTATTCTATAGCTTGTACAGGGTTTTATCCAAATCATCACTTGCTGCAGTTTGTTTTGTCTCACCCTTTGGAAAAGCTGTATTTAAAACTTACTTAAATCAGTAATTTTTGCTTATTTTATTTCTTAAATCTATGGATGGAATACATACAAATAGACACAGTAAGCAGTCACACATTGCCTTGTACAAAGTTGAGGTCTTGGCTCTGCTGCCCTGGTCATACACAAGAACATATCCCACTGCAAGAAAGGCTGAAATTGCTGGTATTCCCATTTTCTACTAACCAAAGAAGAGCCACAACCAACCAGTACCAAAATCTTTCCCATAACAAGAAGCAGCAGCATTTGCCCCTTTTCCTGCCTAGAAAGCCATTTGAACAAGGAAACAATCTCAATTTTCATAAAACCTTTGCCAGCAGATGGAACTGCAAAATGTCAGAAGCTCTGAAAAATCAAGACCAATTAGGTCTGGGTGGCAAATTCAAGAAGAAAAACTTTGTATATAACCCAGTGATTTGCACAGGAGCTGACAGCCTATCACTAAATTTTAACTATTGGCTGTTGTACCAGTAAATTTGAGATGAAAATGGCATTAATACCATGGAATCCTCGTGTTTTACTTCCTCCCCTTCTCCCAGTCATTCATGTGACAAGCAAAGGCTCTATCACACTACAGTAGTGAATGCATAAAACACATAAAATTGTACAGAGAAATGTATCCATCTCCAAACCCCTGAAAAGACAAACTAGCAGATGTATAAAGCAGAGTCCATATCAATGAGATACTCTTCTGGGTGAACTCGTCCCTAGTGCTTGCTCTGTCCATATCCTAACAACAGTCAAACACAGCCTGTAGGAAGCATGGCTAATGCCCAGGAAATGTTCATACTGCTGGGTTTACAGTGTCATCAGCTATTAATCAGAAAAAGCTCCACTGGGATAACCCCAGAATTAAACAAATTAAGAAATGCACGTCTAGAGAGAGGAGTTGGTGTGGGAAGTAATTTTAAGGAACGTTGTTTTATTTGCAAGAAAAAAAACAGTTCTTTGGACAGGAGCAAGTCCACAAGGTCTTACACTATCCTGTTCATGCTGAGATCTCAAACACAGGCTAAAATTTTCTACATTTTTAGGAGGTCATGCATGATAAGGAAACAATTCATCTCCTAAAGGGCCTACTAATAGCAGCATTAACTCTTCTTAATTCCCACAGCACATTTCATATCCATATCAATATTGCAGGACACATTTTCTGTATCTACCAGAATAGTCCTACAGTTAAGAGTTCACCTCTGCTTAAATTGCAATATTGTGATGACACGGTAAGCACTTCACAATCATCAAATCCCAGCATTCAACAACAAAGTCATCCATTTCCCTGGAAGCTGTTCATAGTAGAAGTGCCCTTGAAAGGAGTGATTTTCATAGCACCTCAGAAACCTCTGTGTGAAAGAGGATGTCCAAACAAAAACAAAACAAGATCCCAAACCCCCACTTCAATGCTGTGACCGGATTCACCTAGAGAAGGAGTTCTGTCTTGTTCATTTGATAGAGAGAAACCAACACTTAAGAGTATCTTGGAAATGATCTCTGTTTGTGCCTTCTTACCAACCACTCCAGACCAAAGAAAGCAGATCTCTACATTGGAGGAAGTGCCTCTGAGGACCAAAATTTGAGCTTGAGTTACTAAATAACTGAAGAGAGGGGAAACCACTTATCACAAGAAATAGAGCAAAAGGCAAGAGGAAAGATCAGTTTTCTAGCTGGAAGGATGCTGTGCTCTGTGGGTGTATTACAGCAAGTTGCATGCTGTGGAAGGACCTTGGTGTGGAGGTAATGCCAGCAGATCAACAAGCCAATAGTTCAGTGAAGAAAATAAATTCATGTCTTTGTACTCAGTTCTTCAAATATTTAGGCTGAGGTTACTCCAGAGGAAATCTCTTTCTAATCAGATACTAAGGGGTTTATACTGTGTAAAGCAAAGTATTTCAGACATTTTTTTGCGAAGGAATCCCTCAAAAATCATATTTATGTAGGCAAAGTCAGCAGAAAAAGAAAGAAACGGGTAAAAGAAAAAAGAAAAAATGAAATAACAGAAGCATTTTATTCTTCTCTTCAGATGGACTTTGGAAAGCATGCTCAAAAATCTGTTCATCATATCAAGGCAGTAATTTCAGGATGAACATACTATTCAAATTAGGTTACAGAGACTTCAGAAGAGCCTTTCATTCCCCAGATGAGTGAACAACATACACTCCCTATATCATTTCCTCTTCATGGGTGTAACAGACTCCTATTAACTCTGATGGAAACACATAACCTCACAGAACAAGAGATCAACTCTTCCAAGCAGACCTCAGACCCGGTTAATTTCTGGTGAAATGGCCCTTATTGAAGTTGTGCCAGACGGGCACCTGAGATTTATTTTTTTTTAGCCTCCAAAAATATTTTATTTCCTCCAAAGCCCTTTTGAGTTGAATTTAGCAAAGTCAATCCAAAGCATCCAGAGCATCTAAATCATCATTTCCTGACTCCCAGGGCCTGTATTCCAAGTCTTATACAAACTTCAGTAGGGGCCAGTTTATAACTGTAGTCCTAACTCTGAAAGCCTCCTGACTACAGATTCAGAAAAGCAATGTGTTCTATATGTAAGTAGTAGTTACATGTTTCATCTGTACTTCCACGTTTTCCCTTAAATTTTCCATATCCAGGAGTACTTTTGCATGCTCTGTGTAACAGGTCAACCAGTTTGCCTCAAACTAGAAAGAGATTGAGGGCAGAGTTGTCAGAGTTGCTTCCAATACCACTAAGCAGAAGCTGCTCTAGATCTGTGCAAAAAGTAAAAGGTTTTCTCACTCCTGGCTCTGAGCAGAGCTTCTGCACCTGTACCAGCCAGTGCCAGAGTGCATAGCTGAGTGTCATGGACTTCTCTGCAACAACCTTCAGCTCCCTCTGTTCTGCACTCCATCACCACTGACAGCAAAGATCTAGATGTGGGTTTCCAGTGTTATCATAGAGCAGCACATAGGACACACATAGGAGAAGGCAGACTTTCCCCCACCCCCATGATGGAAAGAGTTGTTGGGATATGTGACTGTTCTGCATGCCTCTTAACTGGCTTCAAAGAAATGTTTTATATTATTTTCTTCCTTCTATTTGTAGGTTGTCTTCACTAGCTATAGCTATGGTTCTCAGCTGCCTGTCACTTCTGAGACAATCCCATGGAAATAAGACAATGCCAGCACACTAACATTCAGGAGCTGCTCAACAGCCATATCAGATGTTTAGCATCAGCCATCCACAAGCATTAAGCAGGCATTCTTATCCCAGGGTACTGTCAGACTATTGGTGAATAGTAAAACAATGTCCTCCTATCCAGCTGGTCAGTTGAGGTCTCACAAGTAACTCATGAATAACCATGTTAAAAAGGGGCAGCACTTTTGAACAGTAGAACTTATAAACTTCAACTATTGAAATATGAGTCAAAACTCTAAGCTTCTTTCCCTCTTTTGGTAACATATCCCTAGCTTTCAGTACAAGGCAATTCTTCACAGTGAATGTGTCCAGGCTTTCAAAACCACACATCACCCCCAATGCAGTTCTAAAAGAGTAAAATACACTGCTTCCATGGAAGTCTTCCTTTGCTATCTGAAAATAATGAATCAGCCTCAGTCCAGACTCCTGCCAGCCCTGTCAAACTTACTGACTGCCACTGTAGCAAAATACTCCACCTTAGTTCAAGTTCTCTGTTCCCTCTAGATAAAGCAAAAGGGTTTGCATTCCAGCTTGAAAATATTCAGATAGAAGAAATTCCCTTCCTCTAGTTTTATTAGAGCATTGAGAGCAGAGGTTTTTGCAGCACTCCTTTCCTATCTTCTTCTAGGCAACACTTCAGTAAGGAGATTTAAAGATAGAGGGCTTAAAATAAGGCTTTATTACAGTCCATATATATATAATTCTCTCACTCCCTTGTTCTTGTTCCCACCATCAGGCAGCCCCAAAAGCCCACAATGTTTTGATAAACACACCAAAAGTAGCTCGGGATGTAAGTATTAAAACATGCACAGCAAGTTTATTTTACGCCGGTTTGTTTTATGGCTCTCCTCCAGCATTTTGGATGCACAACCCCACTAGGGTCACAGTGCTAAAGTTTTCCTTAAACAAGTCCATCTCAAAGGTCCAGGCCTCTTTTTCCCTTTCCATACCACCTGCATCTCAACACTCCTTAAAGAAAATAGAATTTATCCCACGTGGAGAAGAATAATGATGTGTCTGTACATCCCTCTTAGTGAATCCTCTCCTGCTTGGCCGTGTTCCTTCTTCAGTGCAGTTTCCCAAGTACTCCCAAGTGTGGAGGAGATTGTACAAGGCTGCAAAGGTGACTAACTACTTTAGCTCATAAGATCCAAAAGTTGGTTGGATTGCAACTTGAGAGTTTTGAAACAAGCTCAGCAGTGTAGCTGGAGCATCTTGGAGTCTTCAGAGCCTGAGTTAGATGAGGCAAAGATCAGGGTTCTTTCCAGTATCACATCCCCCACAGAGCCCCATCTCACAAGGCTCCAATGCTTCAATCCATGTTTTCCTATTAACAGGACATGAAAATCCCAAGCAACACATTTTATTCTGTCCATGTCTGAAAGGCATCAAAATTTACACATCCACATTCCTTTGCCAGATAGTAGAGGCCAATTTCTATGAAATACATGGAAGAAACGGGGTTGGGGGAGGGAAAGGGAAGGTTGAAGAAAAGGAAAAAAATAAAACATTGCCTTCAGCCTCACTGAAGGAAATTTATGTGTCTGTCTTTCTTAAGAAACGGTGCTTCTTTCACACACTCATAAAGAGCTTTTCCATGCAAACAACTTCCAAATTAACAATAAAGATCTGACAAGTTTTCTTTAAGATGGCAGGTTTTCTTTATGAGGCAAACCAAACAACTCTTGGAGCAGAGTAGGGGCTAGGTGAGCCATGACCCACCTTTGATTCAGAAGTAGATAAACAAGTTCTGAGCAAATGATAGAAGGGAAAAAAGAAAGAGAGGAAGAGACAGAAAGTGTGAAATAACCAGTCAAAATGTCCCATTTTAGAAAAAGATTCAGTTGCCATCTGCAAGAGGGATTAAAGAAGAAATTTAGAAACAATGTGTGTGTACTACCAAGAATCCTTTTGAAGGAAGACCCAACTTCCTGGCCCCAGAAGCCACATGCTGAAAATTTTCACACGGTCAAAAGCCAAGAGACACACACCACACACCTAGGGAAGCTGAGGAAAGGGAAAGCCCCAGGAAGTGGGTCACAGTCTAGATGCACTAACAGATACTCATGACTCCTGCTGCTCCTTTTGACACAAGGCTGGGCCAGGCAGGTAGCCAGCTCCTAAGAAAATGCTGCAATACTGATCTCAGCAGCTGAAAGGAGCCTCTCAAGGGTGCCTCATCCAGCCTCCTTGCTCAAGCAGGGTCAGCTGGGGCAAATAGCTCAGGACCAGTGTTCAGACACCTCCACAGGAAAAAAGTCCCTTGTGTTAGATGGAGTTCCCAAGGCTTCAATTTATGCTCATTGCCTCATCCTGTCAGTGGACACCACTGAAAAGAGTGCACCTTTCTGAAGCAAAGAGTCAAATTTCCCAAAAGGCTTCTTACCAGATAAATCTCTTACCAACATTTACAGTTCTATGTAATTGCTCAGGGAATTTACTCCTGTGTACAGATCCAGACTGCTTGCATGACAACAGAATATTGCAGAAATTCTCTCTTGTGCCAATGTCTGCTCATGACAGACAAGAACAAACTGCAGAACAAAGAACCATGCATAGAAGAGATGTGTTAGAAATAAAAATACCAGTACATTTTCCCATAGGCAAACTCATATGTTCTCACAGCACAAAAATTCACAGACAAGGCGTCAGTCAGCCAAAAAAAGGACCCCTCATATTTGTAGAAGGTCTTCACAAATTGTTACTGCACTGCTCCAACCTTTCTCAAAATGAAATATTAATGACAGCACCATTTTGTCATTAACATTAGAAGTTGTGAATCCCCAAACAATTTAATACCAATAGAAGCAATCTTAAGGAAAAGCTCTTGTCTGGTAACACTTATCAAAGTACTGTTTCATAGTCCTAGTCCTATCCACAACATAGACCCTGTCACTGCATTAACAGAAGTGGTGACAGTGACAAACAGAGTGGACTTGCACATCTCCTGGGTCCCATACCAGCTGAGGTAATAGCCACTGCTGTTGCACTGGCTTGCTCCAAGACATTCCCTGCACATTCCAGTCTACAATCTTATTACTCTCCTGCTTGAGAACAAGTCTTTGTAACTGGTGATGATCCAAACAAATAAAAAAATCAAATCAAAACAAAAATGTTCTGTTTGATTAGAATTCTCCAGAAGTTTAGGCCTTTACAGAATTTTTCCCTTTGCATGTCTCTGCTGCTTCCAATGAAGTCAGCGGATGTTTGACCACTGATTTCTGTGGGAATGACATGGGATTTTAGCCACAGCAGGACTGCTAACCACTACCACCTATTATTTACCCTTCAGAAGCTTTTCAGGGCAAATGCTTAGAAAGTAGTTCAATTCAATTTTTGCAAGCAAAGTCCCAGAAAACCCCTTTCTCAGAGGTCAGGGCCCTGTTCCCTGAGGCCTTGGTGCAAGCTGTCTTGGCAGGACTTCTCCTGAGCCTGTTGTGTGGAAGATAAGGAATTTGAATGATTTCCTGCTCTGCAGCATATAGCTCCCCAAACATCTGACAGTTTATGTCCCAGGGACTGTCTCCACAGAAACCTGGCTAGAAAGGCTATTATGCTGAAAGTGAGAGTTATCCAGTAGCCAGCAGCTCATCTTCAGTCTTTCACACTCCCCATCCTGTACTACTTTCTAACTATATTCTCTTGCCTGTAGCCCTCCCAAGCCATGAGGTGCTGCACACCTCCTCCCAGCCAAGTCTGAAGGAAAGGTTATTAACTTCCACATTAATGCACCACAGATAAAGCTCCTCCCCTGAAATCAAGCATACTCTCATGTCCACCAAAATATCATGTACCAAATGGGAGCACACTTGGCCCTGACTTGCTGCCCTCCTGCACTGCACACATCGTCTATCAAATAAACTTCCAGTCCTTGCATGAGGTCTTTTTCACACTGCTTCAAAATCACAAGGGTTTCCCCTCAAGACAAGGGTTTCCCCTCAAGCTTGATTTTTATCCCAGAAGACTGAAAAAACCTAGAGGAAAATCAAAAGCAACCCTCACATTTCAGGTTGTCCTAAACTAGAACTGTGCGCCAAGCCTACACCAGAAAAACAACACAGACCCCAAGGACCACGAGCCAGGTGTTCTCTCTCTTCAGGCAATCTTTACCCTACAGCTGCTTGGTCTCTTCAGGACACTCACCTGCTAGACTATACCCAGGAGATGCTGTGAGTGAGATTACTTCCAGCAAAATTGCCCAACATCCGTTGGGGCCAGGCCCATCGCATGCGGCAGCTGAGCTTATCCAGCCACGTCCAAGTTTCATGGAGTCACTCCTAGAGGACTAAGAAGAATTTAGTATAACAGTTCTAAAGGCTGACTTGCAGTGATGTCTGCAAAGACAGCTTGCCTGACCTCTTAATATGTGGCCCTTCAAGGCATTCATTCAAAATAAGGATTAATTGAAGAGAACATCTCAATTAGTTGATACTTTTTCTGTTCAACTGTATGCCATAAAAGGAACATTTTACTATTTAGAGGACATGCAGGAAATCCTTTCTCTAAATGCACTTATCAGTCTGCTCCCCAGCCTAGCACTCTTCACCACTGTTGCTGGCAAAAAAAGAATTATACATACAATCTGCAAATTTCACTTGCTATGTGTGCATAAGACATATTGAATTTCTATAATTGGAATTTAAAGAGACTTTGGCTCTTGTCTCAAGAACAAATTTTCACAAAACTAACCAGCTTCCATTTCAATGAAAAACAGGAAGCAAAAATCCAAAATAGTGCAGCTTACTGAACAGACGTAGTTAAAAGCAAAAAGAGCTGGCTTGAAAAAGAAAAAAATAAGTTATTTTGAAACAAAGTGCAAGCTATTCTAGTGCTGGGGATGCCTTTTGAGGTACTTTTTTTTTAAAGAAAAGGAACAAGAAAGACATTTTCCCTTTTACCAATATTTTACCCTTCTACTGAAAAAAGAAATTGATACAATAAAGGAAAGCATTTAGAAAAATCTATCACCATTGCACAGCATTCAACTGCATAAAAAAGAGAAAGAAAAAGTTACAAATAAATACAAGTTTCTGGCATGATTTATCACTCATTTTGAAATATCCAGCTCTCATAAGAATGTGGAAACATTTGGGAAAAATCTGTGTTTTCTTCAAAATTTGGCAATTCTGAGTACAGACCTTTTCAATGAGAAAATCTCAATGGAAAAAATTGCATGAGACATACCGAGCCCTTTCGAAAGCCTGACCACCAGCATCAGTCAGGGAGATGGACAGTTACTAAGATCTAGTCTGTCTTTTGAGAACAGTCACTCAAACACTCAAGTCCTCTCCAACACCCCTAGGCTACCACCAGCCACAGTCCCTCAGCAATAGCAATAATTGAACTGCTAGCTTGGTCAAAGACATGAAAGTTCTCTGTTACCCCGAGCTCTGTCCTCCACTCTCAACAGGTAGCACAGCACAGGGCAGGAGACAGAATAAACAAAACCACTGGGATTATTCCCTTGCACCATAAAATACAGGTGGGAAATGAAAAGCAAATATCTCTCTCTGACATAACACAGGGAGCAACTCAGTAGCCAAGAATCCGTTCTTTTGCTGAGCAGTTTAGTACACTACAGTGCTTGGGGAGAAAACTAAAACAATATAAATACAAATACAAATTAATGCTCTATATCAATGATTGCCAAAAGAATAGCAGAGCAGGAATTTCCAGTTGTGTCCATAATGTGATGTGCTGCTTTTTAGATCTGCTCAGACTTTATCACTTCTCAAATCCCATTTCAAGAAAACAAGCAAAACGTAAAAAGAAACATTCAACAATTTTAAGATGTGTATGGAAAGTACTGCAGATTGGTAGCAAGCATGCAGTGCTAAGAAGATAAAAGCAAAACAAGAAGATATTTCTGTATGTTAGCTGGGCAACAAGTGAATACAGGCTGGAATCACGAAGGATGTGAAAGGCGATAGTGTAAAATCCTGGCCTCAGGTTTATTTGGCTTCCACTGGCCTCAGTGAGACTTACATTCACCAATCTGATAAAAATCTTATGAACTATAAAGCTGAAAGGGTTGTACCAATCAGCTAGTCTGACCTCATACATAGCACAAGCCACAACATTGCTATAAATTAATTCCTGCCTGAAATACAATATAACTTTTCAATAGGCATCTCATTTGATTTAAAGATTTCCAGCAGTAGAAAATCTACCACAACTCTCAGCAAACTGCCTCTCACTTTAGAAATTGTTTCATCTGCCAAGTTACAATTCCCAGAGTCTGGGCTCTGACTTACTTTTTCTAGATTGAAAATGCTATGACCAAATGTTCTCTGTATAGCTAATTATAAATAGCGATCAACAAGTCACCTTTTAAGCACCTCTGTAAATAACTACAGGATAAGCTTTTGAGTCTCATCCATCAATACATGGGATTAATCAATGTTAAATTCCGTAATGTTCCATTTATGACCTCTGCAGCAGGCTGTCACATATACAATGGTCATTTGAAATACAGTTCATTCTTGGATCAAAGGAGTCAGTCAAGTTTAAAACAGAAGTTATTTCTCACGGCAACCTGGCAGGGTACAAGGATATCACAATATAGGTATAAAGAAAATGATGGTCTGCTTAAGATCATTCAGCAAGTATGTGGCAGAGCCCAGAGTAATACCAGTTAATACAGATTTTCAATCTTCATCCTTGCTCACAATGCCATCTATCTGCACAGCACAAGACAGAAACTATTCTAAAAACAAAACAAAAAAACACATCCTGGAATTTCACCAGATTTGGAGCAAAGTTTTTGAGCTATTTGCATGCAACTGAAAGCAATATAGAAACAAAATCTTGGTATCTGCATAATAATATCCTTCCTGATTACTTTGAGGCAGCGAAAACATACCAAGAAAATGAAACTCATAGGCCTGTACCCACAGTAGGCCCACTCACAGATTCTTGTTCTCTTGCATCTGCAGAGGTGCTTGGCAAGACCAGCTCCAGCAGCCTACTGAGGCTTTACTATCAATTCGATTTCTAGGAACTAAGTAGTCAACCAAAAAAAGTCTGTCTCACAAATTCCAGTTTGCTAATGTAAACATAATAAAAAAACCACAACAACTTTAAAAACAAAGTATTTGAAAGTCAGTTTCCCTTCTTTACTAGCTGCCAAGAATAGAGTTCAGGGCGCCCTGCTTCTTGAGTTGATGAAACCATTAACACCTACAGCAGCTTCAGGAATGTTAGTCTGCCCTCAGGACTTGGTAAGTAATAAGAAACTGGTGTCAGTTTCACATTTAAAAACCAGTTCCAAGTAATAAATTTCCAATTTCTGATCCGGATGGAAGTCCAGCCCAAGCAGCACAGCAGAGGCTCAAAGCACTTCACTAAAAAGGTATCCACACTCTCAACCATGCCAGTAAGATGCTTGTGAAAACAGTTGGAAGATCTAACACAAAAATATGCCTTGCTGCAAAATGCATCCAGCAGAGTGTGTGGAGAGCCATTGCAAAAAAATCCAGCGAACAACACTGGCAGCAAAGAAAACTTGAGTCTCCCTTTAGTCAGTTCTTTTGTTGGTACAGACGCCAGACCAAGACTTAGGGAGACCTTGTGTGGCAACATCAGGCAGCCAGTCTGGAAGCCAGAGAGCCAGCGTGAATTACAGGGTCTGTATGCATTTAGCAGCTTCAATAAAGAACCCCCTTTATACTCATTACAACACAGTTCTGTCTTCACTGCTACAAAGGGTGCTACTGAGGAGCCACTAGCAGCTGGTCCTTGCAAGAGTCACAGTCTTCTAACAGGATAAAGGTGGAGTGCAACCTTCTTTCCAGCAGTGTGAGTCTCAAGTGCCTCACAGCACATGGTGATAGCTTTGTCATGGCTCATCTCACTCTTCCCCAAACACAGGTCAGCAGGCACCATCCTACACAAGTTGTACGTGCCCATTTCCACTTCATGGGAGAGGAAGCCATGACTGGAATTCAATATCCATCCATTTATTTCAGTCTGCTGAAGAAAAGCACAGCCAACTTCACTGTGCACTAAACCACTTAAACCAACACTTCCCTGACTGTGCTACCTCCTATCCATGCCCTCTGGGCCCTAGGGCTGGAGCAAGAGATGTAACTTGGCCACCTCTCTTCTACTTTCTTGCTCCTCAGGTGAATTCACTATTGCATTATAAGGTGCAGAGGAAAATAAATCCCACAATGGTAACCTGCCATTTCTTCTGTATCTATTTCAAGCTGAAGGCAAACCATCTTTCACCCCATTAGTATGGGATGCAGAGAGCATCCTAACATGCCAAATGTCCTGCAAGTTTCTACATATTTTGATGCACTTCTTTTGACACTACTGCTGTGTTTTGTTTGTCCCCACAAACATACCCTTCCTGAAAACACCTCCTCTGACGTGTGGTCCTGTGCACTGATAGTGCCATATGCCAATCCTCCTTTAAAATTCACTTCCTTGTGTCCCACCAGTAGCCCAATAGTCCAGGATTCTCAGTCATTTCCAGTCCCTTGAATTAGCATCCAACGATGTCCTGTTTACATTTCAGGGCTGTGGTAGAAATAAACACCATAATGTCAGGACATTCCATCAGCAGGATTCCAGCGCAACCATGCTGGGCTGCGACCAGGATGCTGAACCCAGTATGGTCTGATTTGTTACTTTATCTTATTTCCTCTTCCTTATACTTCCATTACCTACTAGAGGACGCCTTCTACTGAGACAGTCCCTGCAAGCAGCGAGCATACTGTTACAATTTTACACTGTTACAACTTAACAATTGGTCTTTACAATTGTTACGTTACTAAACAAGGAAATAATCAGTAAGGAAATAAACACAACAAGCAGGGAAGGGGCACTAGATCACAGAAAAGGATTTTATGTTTTGTCAAACAAAAATTCAAAGTAACATAATCATCCCTCTATCTGCCAGATGAAACTGAGAGGTGGACAAGACAAAGCCATTCCCTGGTTAGATGGTTCCAAGGACTAAATTCTGCTGTCAGCTATGGTATCGGTAAAACCAAAGATGCATCAAAACTAATTATTTTCAATTATTCTTAATTATATTTCACCTACTTAAGTAGCAATACTTGAATAATCAGAGGAGACATCACAAATGCATCTGCTATTAAACCTCAGCCAAGAGACACTTATTTCTAAGTAGGTTATAAAATTTCCAGACCAGAAAACAGCTTGTTAGCAAAAAGGCTGTCCTGTGGTATGACTAAAAACTCTCTACTTCTCACCCCAGCAATGTACAAACAAATGCTGTCTTCTCCATTCCAATTAGAATATCAAATGTAAATATTATGAAGAAGAATCTCTCAAGACACACAAATTGGATGGCTACCAAGGACAGGCTGAATGCTTTAAAGCAACATTTTCTATGATGCACTGGATCTCTCAGAATCAGAGAAAACAAAGAAGGGGAAGATATACCAAGCTTGCATACTCTTTGTGTCCCAGTGTAAAAAAACTCTACTGAATAGTTCAGTGAAGTGTCAGTTCAATCCAGATTGCAAGTGTTGCCATTTTATGCAGAGTAGGTATGTTTAGGTTTATGATTCTTGGGGGAATATAACTGGAAACTAGAAGATTGTGCTTTTGGAATGAATGCTTGCTCTTTGGGATTGAATTCACATTGAAATGGGTCCCTAGCATTTGTGTAAGATTTCTCATCTTCAAGTCACAACCCAGGCCAGAGCCATCTTTAAGATAGTTTCGTACAATGCTTAAGTCCCACAGATACCGCATTTACTAAGACTGATAGCCCTGAAGACTAATTGGAAACTCCAGAAAGTCTGGTAAGAACTGCAATCTACTCCCTGAATAAAGCCATGGATATAAGACCCATGTTCTGGGCTTGCAATGGTCTCCTTCCACACTTCTAGGTATCAATTCACCAAGCAGCCACCATTCACCAAGCAGACCAGACCTGACAGATGCCTTAGTATGACAACAACAGCTTTGAGAATCTGCCTCAGGTCCCACTGCTGCTGCTGCAAAGATTTTCTGTTCTATGAAATTTGTTCCAGGAGAATTGTGTGGAAGCTAAGCCTCACCACAATTACACCATGATGCAAGACTCACCTCTTTGTCCAAAGCATAGTGTGAAATGCAGACTCAGAACCTCCTGGCACTTTTCCACGAGCTGTATTTTTCTTTCTTTCTTTCTCCCTGTCCCTGAAGTTTACAAGCACATTGTTGGAGGCAGGTAGGGAGTTCTGGTACTTTTGCTCCCCCTATTTGGGAAGCTGTTGATTTAAACCATGTGCACACAGTGAAGTCTCGACAAGGACATTATAAATGCATGTAATGATGTGACGGCTGCTGGCAATCAATGGAAAAAAAGAAAGGGAGGAGGGGTTTACTGGGTCTTGGGCCAGCTCCTAATGGACAAGCTTCCACATCACAAAACCAAGCACTGCAGCTGCCAGAAATCACATCAATCAGCCCTCTCTCCAGAACAGCCAGGCAGCAAATGGACAGGCACTGACCGAGCTGCTCTCTCCTAACGAGGTTTCAGAGGACTCTGGAGTGCACTGGCAAGACAGGCTGTGAGCAAATTTGATATATATTGCCCACACTTTGCCTGCCACTTTAGCATCTTTAACAAATACTATACTAACTTTAAATATAAATCAGTGGGCCCAAGTTAAAAATAAATTGCAAGTTGGCTTCCATGAGAAAGCAACTGAGCCAATACCATTTATAGTAATTCGACATGTCACTGAATAGCATCATTTTTATAAATACACTGAAAGCCGGACATGAAATAACTGGTTAACAGCTCCCTAATCACAAGGGCTTCCTCTGCTACACATTTTTCCTATTTATCCAATGGCTTCTGTTTTATATCTAGTTTGCTAATGGAAAGAGGGGCGGAGGGGGGGGTGGGGGGAAATTGGCCTTAAACTGATCCAGCAGATGCACAGAGCTGGGGCCTCAAACACTGGCTTCTTTTCTGCAGCCACCAAAGGGCGGTGGGGGAGAGACATTTCAGCAAAATTCTTTCTCTGCAGTAACTACCACAGAAACACATTTCCCTCTGTTTGTAGTCACTCAAAATAACTGCAGCTCAAATGCCAGAAGAATATTTTCTGCTCCCTGCATTTACAAGAGAAAAAAATGGGAAAATACTAAAGAAAGTTCCTAGTATGGTGGTCTCAAAACAGCAGTAAAAGGCTTCCAAAAAAGTACACTTTCATAAAGAAAGCAAAACAATCTAGCCCAAAAATATTTGTTATTTAATGATCCTAAAGTGTTTTACAACCACGCACAGGAAATACATCATTTTATAAGACTGTTCATCTTCCAGGCTGTGCAAACCATTCAGAGTTTTAGAACAACTCTCTGTACCAAATTTTTTACCAGTGCCAGGAATGCCTTTGCAAGCATGACTGCGTGTAGCAGAAGCAACTATCATAATTTATGAATGTTTTAAAATAATTAAACACAATTTCCTCAGGTATGTTGATTTCTGCCTGCACTGCTACAAGTCAGGGTGCACACTGAAGTCTGCATACTTGCACAATGAACACCCTGCCTTTTGTTACTAAATGGGTGGGAGGACACCTGATACTGGCATAAGATCAGGAAAAAGGTGAGGGATTCACCATCTACTCAAAACTGCACCTACTTTTGCTCTGTCCACTTTAATTTTAAGGTGTTTGATAATAACTTTAATCTAAGGTGCTTGATAACTTTAATCTAAAAAGGTGGATGAGGGGGGCACTATACATACATGCGGAATGGGATTGCAAAAGTTGTCTAAAACTCAAGTCAGCAGCAGAGGCAAGAAGCAAACATCTGCCTCAGGTTCTGTACCCATGAAGCCCTTAGCTCCCTCCAGTGAATAAAGTCTCACTGCATCCCCTAGTTCTGTACTGCAGTCTTAGACCCAGAAATAGGCATGCAAATCTCCTAATCAAACTACGTCTCTTTGACATCAAAACCATGCTTATGTTACTTGCATGTCCTTGCAGTCCTCCCTCAGCATCTAAAGGGATGGTTTTCTCTGTTGTCATTACTTATTTCCTAATTATTTGTCAATAGTCTGCCTTGCCAGAGCAGAAGGAAAGAGTGGTGACAAACATTGACAAACATGGGAAGGCTAGTGGCACTGAAATAATCTTCTGTACTCAGACCAGTGTGGGCAGGTTCTGATCTCCAACCTATATTTACTTAGGATAGCCTGTGCTTATTGCACCTTCAGGTCTGGGTGAAAGGCATTTCTCTTTGTGAATGGTTGAATTTTGGAAAAACTTAATAATGTATCAGTAGAACTTAGTGCTGAAGATCACTTCAAATGCAAAAAAAAAAAAAAAAAAGCAAGTTTATTCACATGGTAAATTTGATCCTGACTTCATGAAGCAAGCCATTTGTGGCTAAGTTTTATAATTCCCCCATAATGTGTCCTGGCACAATGGGAAAGAAGAGAACTAGCTACAGCTTTAGGAATGACTACCTGCAACACATCACCTTTGCCACCAGTAGAGTAGAAACAGGAGAATGAAAGTTGTTTCTTACTTTTCTGTGTAACCATGGACACAAGTGAGCTAGGGACACCATGAGATCTGTTCCTTCTTCCCCTTGGGTCTCCTTCCATCACTTGCAGTCAGGACACAGTGTTCACAGGAGCAACCCAGCAGGTTTAATTCTATAATAAGCAAGGCAGTACTTCCAAGAGTAGTTCCTCTCCTCTTGCTAAAGGCAGGGGGAAAGATGTTACCTGGAGTGGTTAGTATTGCTAGTCCAAGCACAGATGCCCTGCCTCGTGCTAGATAAAGTCAGAGGAGATGGTGGCCCACAGCTAATGCCTTGACGTGCTGAGTGGGATTACAAACCAAGGCCTGCACTTCGTATGAAAGACCAGCAAGAAGACTGCCAAGACCCCTCTCTAAATACATTTCAAAGTGGGTTATTGTGAGGAGTGTGAGCCTTCTGATCTCAGCTGCCAACAAGTACTTCTGTGGGAAGCAGTTTGTGAGCAGGAACGCATTCTCCCAACAATCCAGGCTTTGACCCATATTTGTACTGTGCAGTTAATCTAAGTGGAATTAGTGCTGATGAAAGGGGCCATATGGACAGCCCTTGAGACAGAAATCTTATTTACCCACAGAAATTTCCATGGCTAGCAGCTCTGTAAGATACATCTCACATGCATGTGCCAAAGCCACGTGCACTTCTGTGCAGCTGCCTAAACAAGGACTATCCAATCCCAACTTTCTGTAAGAAAACTTTTGTGATTCCTAGGTTCATGCAAAGTAACTAGAGGAGTTATTCTACTGCTCTTTTTTTTTTTTTTTTGTAGCACACAGAAAACCTACCAGTGCATGCTCACTGCCATGTTTGTCTGTGTCTGAACAGAGGACATCCAAGAACACAATTATTCGCAGTCTCAAAATATTTTCTTCAAATTTCAAAACAAACTCACTGTGTTAAAACCAAAATTTGTTTTTCCATACTACCACATATTTGCCTCCCTCTGTTCTCAGTCTATAGTTCCTTTAGTGGTACCCCAGAACTGCTTAGACCAAAACTTCCAGTTAAGTTGTCCTTCAGTTGTTATGAGAGTGTAATTCAGAGAGAAGCATAAAGCCAGCAAACCAGAAGCTGTGACTGGACTCAGATCCTACTTTTCATGGAAAGCAAGGCTTATAACATAATTCCCTTGTGTCCTCACAAGACACATGGATTGCATCTATACAAGCTTTGGAGGACACCATGCATATTCTTCACATGCAAGATAGCAGCATATCACACAGCTGTCAGAGAAGGCATCCCTTGTTAACATTCTTCAGCTTGTTTTATGAACTGAGATTTTGCAGAGAAGAGCAAATAGAACAAGCTGAAACCAATGCTGAATGATGGTGTAAGAGTAAAGACACAGGCAAAGATAGGTGCACCAGGGGTCCACGCACTGACGAGTAAATAGGAATTATTTTTCCTCTCAGTTAGATTACATGTGCTGGAAGAACTATGGCAGTCCAGGACCCTTTAATTTCTTAAAATGCAATGGCAGATGGCATTAGCAAAGCTGCAGTTGAATTCACTGCTGTTCAGCATGTGTTAGCAGAAACAACATCTGGTGTCCTTCCTTATATTTAAGTTTTCAAATGGGAACATGCCTTTTTTAATTACTTTCTAGCCACCCTACGCAAGCCATCCTAAACACACTCCTCTGGTAGATTCCAGTTCAAGTTGAAGTATTACAGCAGTTCATTGCCTTTCATGTGCTTTCATGCTAACCACTGAAGTTCTGGCTTGACCACCACTGACAGGTACACACACAATTCAAAAGCTCATTCCTGCAGACATCCTAAAACTACCAGGCAAGCACAGAGCAAGTGCATAATGTCACTTGCAGAATGGGCACAGCTTCAAAGACAAGCAGAAAACCTCACTGTTTTCCTGTATCCTGTCATCCTTGACCACCATCTTTGCCTGATGGAAGAACATTAGTCTTTCAAAAGAACACACAGATAAAGCAGAGACAACATTACATCTTGAGTTATTCCTGTATGGAGATATGCATATGTGTGTATGCCATTGCCCTGTTGCACATTCCAGAGCCAGATTACTCAGGCTTCATTCATCCCTGGCTTCTACAGCCAGGGAGAAGGCTGTATGTTTGAGGAGATGGGGTAGGGATCCACTTTGCAGCATGTCTGCCTTCAGCCCTGAGAAAAGAGACAGACACTATATTCACTTCCATCTTTCTCCTGAGCTTAGGAGTAAATTGCAATTCAGTAATGAATGAAACACTTTTTTCCCAAGAAACAAAGCTCAAGTGTTTACATTGGAGCTTAACCCTCCCTCCCACTAAAGCAGTGCACTGGAACAGTTACACACCAGGACAGTCTTCCTAGCTAAGGAGTGTTTGGGGATCTCCCAATAATGCACTGTCCAGCCTGAATTCTCACTTGGACAAGGCTCCAAGCACTAGACCTTTTCCCCTCCAGGCAGTAAAACAGTGGTAATATCTCATGCATAAAAAACAACCCCAGTCCTGCTTTTACTTTTTAAGTCGGTACTGCTTCCATAAACTCTGTATCAGATCCTCTGTTTGTTTATACTGAAAGTTCCTTGGAGCAGTGGCAGCTTCTCCTTTAGCTCCTCACTGGAGCTTAGCTACTAAGAATAATAGTTGAATCTGCATTGGCAACATCTTCTATGGGCAGGCATGAGGCCCAGAGAGAGCGTAAAAAATTCTCTCACCCCAAATACATTCTCCTACGCTTGCTCTGCATTATCAGTTGTTCCATATTCACCTCAGAGGGGGTGAGTTTGCCTTTGAATCCATTGATTACGATCACATAGCCATAGCAACACCTTCCCAAAACACTTCTAATACTGGACCACCCAGAATGTTATCAAGATAATGGCATCAACTATCTCAAACCATACAAAGTATGAGGCACTGAATTCACCACACTAGATTAGTGCTGCTATTTATTGGTTACAATATCTATACAGACAGGGGTTTATGCCATAAGGTCACCCATTCCAAGAATCTAAGCGCTCAAAAAGATGGCAGAAAAAAACACAGGTACAGAAAAATGACTGTGCTTCTCCCTTCTGCATTAGTCCCCCTTGCAAAAGGGCATTTTCCCTCCCCACATCAGTACTAAAAGCCTCCTGCAAGTACTGTTCCCCTTAGTGATCAGGTGATGACTTGTTTTGTTGCGGTGTGAAGTAATATCCTGTCCCAGTTCCTCTCTCAGGTGTGCCAATGTCTTCTTTCCCCTCCCCCTTGCCCCCTTTCCAAAGTGATGTCCGTCAAGCTCCACATTCCAGCAAGGGCGTCGTGTGATTGGCAGAAGTTCAAAAGATGCTTCACAGACCTGGGATCATTGGCCTGTCCAGGTGTCATTGTCCCCTGAGACCCTCCCCCTCCCACCTGGTTCGTGGCTCACCTATCCTTTCCCTCCCCTTCCCTGTGGGCTTAAAAGTCATGGAGACCATGTGGTTGGCATTCTGTTGGAGCTGTTACCAAGATTCAGAGCTCTGTGACCCTGGAATAAACTCTGGATTTAACCCTCCGGCGGAATCCGCTCCCTTTCCTCTTCACCATCGCCTGAACCTTTATCACTAGAGGTAAACTGAGTTTCTACCATGCCTGGACTTGTTCCAAGTGCCTGACTGCAACTTCCAGCCAGCCAAAGGTGTCTCTGAGGTGAAACACCACAGCTGCTGCCTTTGGTCCAGAGCAGGGCCAGACGAGCCCAGGCAGGTTCCACCCAGCAATATTGGGATTTTATTCCAATATTGTTTCGTACACAAATTCAGCTCTAAATTTCACACTTTATGGATAAATGTACAGGTGATGCTACCCAGCACCTGACAGAAAGATATTCCTGTTAGAGGAAGGTCAGAATGGCCCATTATAATCATCAAAAATGATGATTATAATGCTTCTTGCAGAGCACAGACTGCCAAATCTCACTAATAACTTCTCTCACCCCAAATACATTTACTCTCTCTCATAGAGGTAGAAACAGAGTTGTCACTGCTTGGTATAATGCTGGGGGTTTTTTTTCCTGACTCCCATTTACAACAGGCAGGACATGTCTCAAGAGCCAAAGACATTCATCAATCCACATTTGTTAACCATGCAAATTACTGTACTCCTTGACCCTCCTAATCAAGGATCAACAAATGCTTTACCAACATCAGTGAGTTTAGACTCATGTCATGATTAAAGGAGTCTTCTTTCTCCTAACTCCAGATAAAGGAAGAGAATTAGAAACTATAAAACTACACCTATACAAAGCAGTATTGGAAGAGTCACAAACAGAACCTAAGTGCCCTGTTTTCAAGATCAGCTTGATTTTTGGATCAACAGTTTCTTTTAAAGGAACCAGGTAATGCAGAAAACTAGGGGTTTATGGTCATTGTTTTCTCATCTTGCATAGAAGATATTCCAGAAGGGATAATAATCACATCCTGTGACATCCACTACACTGAACAGCAGCAAAGAAAGTTTGATCCCCAAGAGCTTTTTCATGTCCTTCTCCAAAACCCAGTATTTCTCCATCAATGAAAGCATTACAGAACTTCATATGTATAGTGGTATGGCAGGACTGCTCAGTTATTAGGAAAGTAGCAATTCTTTCAGTGTGGGGCACCACAGACTACACATGGGAAAGGAGAAACAAATCAAAGAAAACAAGACAGGGTTGATTTTGGTTCTTTGTGGGTTTTCTCAGGGGCAAAGGATTGGGGGGGAAGCAGTGAGCTGAAAGAAAAAGAAAAAAAAAAAGAGACAAAAAAAAAGTTCCAACAAAAATTACCCCATCAGACTACAACAAAATTCATTGTACTTCAGTGCTTTTAAATGTCTCCTGCCTTTGTGTGACTGTAACACTATACTGAACCTGCAAAATACAAGTTTCACTACAAGAATTCTTTCTGCAGCTTAGCAAACATCCACTGGTTGATCCAGCTCACTGGTAGATTACCAAATTGTCCTTGCTCAGGTATAGATAGCACTGACTCTCAGATATTGCAGGCAAAACATTTAGGAATACTGCTCAAATGTAATTTTCTTTCCGGTGTAGTATGTATTTGTGACTGAAGCAACCAGAAAACATTTACACTACCACAAAGGTAAGAAGTTTGCTTTAGCTGTAGCAAATAGCTACAAGTTTGCTGCCTCTGGCCAAATTCTTTGCTTACTCATAGAAAAACATGCCTGACTTCAGTAGGATTTTCTTAGCATTTCAAAGGTGCCCTTGGTCTCCAATGGGATGCAAGGTATAAACAAGCCAAGAACTTGACCCAAATTTGTTTACTCTTCAAGACAGCTACAATTTACCATTCCCAGCAATTTTTATGATGCCATTATTTTGTTCCCATCAACACCACTTGAACTCAGTGGCTTTCCTTTCGACCTGTTCAGCTGATTCTTCTCATTTGCCAGGCTGATCGAATGTTCTGAGAAAGACATAGTCTCTTCCTATAACTTGCTTTTGAACAAATTAAAGCACTCATGATCTACTCTTCTGAATCCCATTAAGTTCTACTTAATAATGATGTAGTTTCTTCCCTCAGAAATAGCAAACAGGCTCCTCCATTCTGCCTGGTACAAACTGTGATCTTCACCAAAGACAAGTGTTTTCAGGGACAAAGAATTCCTGTATGTACTATGGGTATACCATGGATAAGAAAAATATCTAGAGATGTAAGATAAGACCCTTCAACTAGCAAATAAAAAGGCTATGAAAAACTGCATTTGCAACCTTCAGCATGTAAGTGCACCTTGAATAGAAGTCAGAAAGAACATGTCCTTTCCACCACCTTTTTAATTTGAAAAGAAAAAAAAAAAAAAGGGTAAAAAAGGGAGATATTTTCCTTAAACTATGTCAAATGGCTCCAGGACAATGGAGAAGAAAGATTATCTCTACCAGTAAGTAAGAAATATGGGAATGTTAAACTGTGTGATTTGTATAGGATGTAACACCATGAAGTTTAGCTCATCTTTTCCTTAGCATAATGCTTTTTTATTTTCCTTGCCAAAATCATTACTCTTCAAGATGTAGGTTGACCAGAAGTTGAGAGCAGCAACACTGGCAAGCAACTTGTGCAAGGAATACAGGGGAATATGCACTGGCTTCCATTAAAGACAAGATTCCAGCTAAAATGATTACTTGGTCCCCCTTGGCACAGTTGTTAAAGTGCTACATTTTGCTACTGAAACAGGACTTTCTAACTTTACTGTTTCTATACAAATTTAATATTGATTTCTGTTGCAGTTGCTGCCAATACAAGGTCCTGAAATACGGGCCCCACCGCAGTCAGAAGGAAAAAGATGTACAGTGGAGCCAGGGATGGGTTAAAGAAAACACAGAGAAGAACATTGTACTTGGCTGTACAAGTAACTCATGAATACATCTTGAGAAATGTCCTGGATTATCAACGGCAATAAAACTCTCTCAATGAGGAAAACAGGGATGACCTGGAGAACTACAAGTTCTGGTTTTCTGTGTTCATGCACGGTTTGAAAATATTCCAAAGAGAGAGATGAGAGAGTGGCAGAGAGAGGGAAAAGAGAGAGCAAGAGAGAGAACACAGCCACAGAAAGCTCATTTTCCCAGTAGCTAGAGACAGACTTAAGCACTGCCCCTGTAAGGAGAAAGATGGCAGAACACCATTTGGAACATGGATGGGGGTGCAGGGATACAGAAATAAAGAAGGGTTTTATCTGCTTCTTATTTGGTCAAATTTAAGTGGGAGACTGAGAGCCCAACTGTTAGCTTGGGGGCAGCAGTTCCTCCATAGAGAACGTATTTGAAGAAAGTAAAATGAAGCAAAGCTGAAATAATGATCATAGTATGAAGCAGCCAATAATTACACAGGTGTATGCTTAAAGTGGGCAACAATTTAAAAGTTATAAATCAAGAGACTTCAGAAACAGACATAAAGATCTTTTCCTCTCAATGCTGGCACATAGCATCATCCTCTCTATCAACTGCCATAGCGTAGTCCTTTTGCTTAACTTGAGCAATATTTGGCAATACTTGTAAGATGCAAGTCAGAAACAGCCTTCTGCATCATTATAGTAGTAATTACTTCCCCTGAACTGAAGAAGACTTTCCAAGTTTCCACATAAACTCCCCATTTCCTATTGAAACATAATGGCTTAGAATGTGAATGTTTCACTCCCTCCAAAACCTGGATGTGTTTGAGTAGGAAGAACTAACTACCCAAATTACTCCTTTATATCTAAAGCAATAGAGGCTTATCATTTTCATGTTGACATCCTAGGAATGCTGCACCAAAACATAGGATGAGTGCCTGCATGCACTTGGATGAACCACTATTTGGGGTTATTTTATATTTCCCTTAGCCCCATCTTGATATGGTTGAAAACTTCTTCAGTCTTCAACTTCTTACCTGTTGGTGTTAGGTTAGTATGTTTGCTATTAATTTATTTCTTTTTTTTTTTTTTTAGCAACAGCCAAGATATAAAAAGTAGTCCTTCTAAACTTCGAAAAAAGAAATCTAATAGTCAGTTGCAAATGCTTGTTAAGGGGCTGAGTTCTGCTTTATCTCAGGCATTTTTTAGGATGCCTCAATTATATGCATCAACAAAACACAGTAAGAGTTTTAAGAATGAAAAAAAAAAAGTAAGCAACAAACCTTATCTTCCCATCTTCATCATAAAAATGCAAAGCTACCCATATGGCCCAGTGCAAAAGAATGCATTTCCTGGAGGCACTGTGCTGTCTCACTAAAGAACACACACAAGATGTACTGTACAGATATAGGCGGGAGGTCACAAAATCCCACTGCTGACCAGCTAAAAAAAAAAAATCCTCATATTTCACAGTCAGGAGATTCTCAGAGAACCACATTTCACAACACAGCAGCTGAGTAAGGATTTTTAAAAACAGCAACAACATCAAAGCATGTTTAAGGTTCCAGAAACATGATTTCTGCTCAAAATAAAAACTGTCTGTTCCCACTGTTTAAAGGAAGAGAGAGTTGGATGTGGTTGTGGGTTTGTCCAGTGACGTGCGTGCACAGCATCATAGTAGGAAGTTTGCAGATCCATGAGGAAGAGCACAACTACATATTCATAGATCCCAGGACAGAAGGGACTGGATGCCTATTCACACACTCGGGCACACGTGTGATCAGGAAGGACAAAGGCAGAAACACAAGTTCACACACATGCAATTCTTACCTCTTCCCTGTATACTAAACAGATTTAGAGCCTGAGTGAAATAGCTTGGCAGTCAGAAAAGAGTGATATTTCTCATGTAGAAAATACCACCCAAGTTGCAGAAGTCATTATTCTTGCTACTCTTCCATTCCACATGCATGTTGGCACTTCATGCCGACATGAAGTCATAGTATATTCCAGGAACAGCTCTAGCATTTTTTTCTTCCCTTTTAAATTTTTTTCTTTTTATTTCTTTTTTTTTTTTTTAGAAGCATAAGCAGCAAGTTTACCAAAATTGGCTTAAACCATGAAGACCAAGACCCTGAAAGATTTGTAGATGCTTTAATCGTGGGACAACCATTCCCCCAAGAGAAAACTTGGGAATCTGTGTTCCTCTGAACACCAGCAGAGTCAAAACCACAGTGAGGTCAGTGGATGACTGTGGAAGACAGAGGCTTCTACAGGCTCTTAACCAGTTTGCCTGCAACTGTATTAATAACCTGAAATTTCTGGCATTCCTAAAGCAATCCAATAACTTCTGATAGAAACTGTGGAAGATTATGTACATTTTCCTTTATACGTCAGCATCAATTGAGGCTTTGAAGTGACACTGTGGGTCTTGGATGGCTTCTCTATGCTTTTAAACCACTGGTACTTCAACTGGAACCCAAATAGTGCTTTTCAGTGATGTGTCTTCCTCCACAGATATTAATTATTTTCTAAAGCATTCTAATGAAACAAAGGATTGAAAATGTGAACAGATACACCGCCTGCTGATTGCTGCTACCAGTCTAAGACTTTCAACGACCCTAAAACCACAGGATCTAATCACCAGTTTTCCAAAGCTGTGCCACAGGATCCATATCCTGTCCCTCCAACTTCTAACCCACTAACAGAATGACAGGAGCCTCAGGCATTAAAGCAGTTTTTAGCAGGCACCACTGGAATTCCAGGCACAGAATTAAAAGCTGGTTTTGCTTTGTAGTGACAAGAAATGACTCCAGCTAAAAAATCCTCTGTAGCAGAAAGACATAATGACTTGGTCATCCCCATGAACTCCAAAGAGGCAAGAAATTCCCAACAGGAATGTAATGTTACAGAAACCTACCACTGCCAAATACTGATACATCTTAAGCCCAATGGCCTGAGAGAGCTGGGAAGAAAGGGCTCTCTGAAGCTACAAAGCCTCATTGTCAAAACAGTTAAAGGATGATAGTTATTCATCAACCTGTTTCCAGTCACACAGCTCTGGTGCATTGGTTATGTTTGATGAGTTTTTTGGGCTTAGACTCAAAGCAAAAAGAAACATTATGCATTGCTTAAAACACTAAGAAATAAAATGCACCGAATTAATATCTATGCCAGTCTTGGAGATCTGCTATTGGAAACTCCTGATTTACTAGCAGGGTTAAAATGACACGGAAATGTTCAGATCAAGGTGCAAAACTGAGGATATTCTTTCCTATATACATTTAAACACAGGTACCAAGAGAAAAAGAATACTTGATCAAGGAATTGAGAGCAAGTCCAAATAGAAGAACAGTTTTATCAGATTTTCCAACTTGCTGCATTGGTCTCAGTCACACAAGCAGCACTTCCATCTGCTTTGTCCTCTAAGCAAAGCTCAGTTAAAGAGCACAAGTCCCTTTTATTCTGAAGACTGCAGACTGCAAGTAATTTGGACAATTTTTCCAAGCTCAGACACCACAGAAGAAGGCAAATGATTCCTGGGTCATGCTATTTTTAATGCCTGTCTCTCTGCCATGCCATCACTTCTATATCACTTCTACAGAGGATGACAGCTTTGGAACACCTTCAGTGGAGAAGATATGAAAGCCATATTAAAAAAAAAAAAAAGTATTATGTTCTTACTGTGAAAAGTGTAAAGTCGTAGTTTTTTCTTAAGACCTTTGTGTTTAGAGGCATAATACAAAGGTGACGGTCAAAATTTTCACCGTTACTCTTAAGCACTCCAAGGATCACCGGCAAACAACACAACAAAACATCCAAAAATTTAAAGTCCTGCAGAAGGGGGCCAGGTTTCAGGATCAAAGGGATGTTTTCAGACCATCCAGTTCCAGAAGTATCCTTTGCTGTTTAAGGAAAAGAAATGTGCACTGCAAAACTGTTCCACTTTCCCTCAGCTCCGTTACACGCTGTTCGTGATCTCTGCTACAATGGCAAGCAGAGGGAAGGAAGAGGAAGAGAAAGAAGGAAAGGGAGGAAAACTGTATGCAAGAGTATGGTAAAGGTAAAAGGAGTTTTTTAGGAAAGGAAAAGGAAAAATCTCCACAGGATTACCATTAAAGTTTAGCAGAATCAGCCATGAAATACTAACAAAAACCGGTTAATCTTGATATAAGAATTATATAGAACAATATTTTTTACAGTGAGAGCAGTCAATCAGGAACAACCTCCAAAGAGACATGTTAGAGACCCCATCACTGGAGGTTTTCAAGATGCAACTAGACAGGGAGCTAGATAATCTCATCTAGGCTTCCTTTTTCATAAAAGGTTGGATCAGATATTTCAACCTGGGCTTTTTCATGAGTCTATGACCTAAACCAAGCATTTGGTTAAACCATGTGAGGTTTAACATCCAGCTGAGTGCATAGCAGATTCTACTTCCTGAAGAAGTACCTGTGTGGACCAAGATTGCCAAAAAACCACATGCAGTTGATTATGTACCATTGTTAAAATTTCACTGTATCATCTGTCCAGTGGTAACAGCAAAGATACTTCTCAGTGACAACAGGACTGGTTGGGCATTTACATCTGTGTTCATGTCCATGCTTTTTCAGCTTCATCACTATTGATTTTGGATTCTCTGCTTGCAGTACAACAGTATTTACATTACTGTGATTTTTAACTGTACATCTGGAGCCAAGCGAACAGACAGATCATTTTCTTTCCAGTTGCCAGTCTTTAAGTCTAGACCACTGAACATCCCTTTGCTCTGCCAGCCTCTAGAGACTAATTTCCAACTCTGTCCATAAAGAAGCAGAGACAGCTGAGGCCATTAGATGAAAGGGTCAGTGTTGGTGAAGGCTAGTGAGGCTGTTGCAAAAGGTTTCTGAAACATTTGGCCATAGACCATCCCATCCCTGAAACTTCGAGTTACAAAGAGGTGCACAGATATGGGCACACAGAGGAACTGAGGTATAGGAAGAACAAGAGACTTTTCCTGCAGAGGAAAAACAAGGAAATATGAAAAGAGATATAGGAGAGTGAGGTATTTTAAAATCCATTTGGTATGTGAGAAACTATGGTTATTTCTAGCTTTAACAAAAGGTCTGATTGTGCTGCATTAAGTTATGGCCTTCTAACTTGAATTTAGGTTTACTTGGGTAAAACAGCACTGAGAGATCTCAGCAGAGCCTTTTGTAAAAGCTAAGCCTGCTTAGAAGTCAAGTTACTTATAAAGGAGGCTAACACATTTTCAAGCTCAAGACCACAGGTTTGCTGCCACTGATCTCTAAGCTTCACAGACTAAAGTTAGCTCAGATGTGTCTGTGTGCATCCTGCATTTCCCATCCTAAACAGTGGTGCCAACACACCACACTGGTAAGTTGATGTTCCTTTCCATAACTTCATTTCAGCATCAGGTAACATGCATACTAATGGTTAGAGACAGAAGAAAAGGAGAATTAAGTACCATACCTGTCACGGCATGGAACCAACTGGTGCTGCCTCTGCACAGCAATATCATTTCACAGAGACATGGCACGTCACCAAACAACCATTTGTTTGTAAGTACTTCAGGACTAAAACTTATTGGCCAAGAGTAAGCTTACTGTTTATGTTTTGATTATGTTCTCTAGAGCAAGCACCTGTTTAAAACATCAAGCATTGTAAATTCATCCACTCAAATTATGTTCTGTGAAGTAGGACAGGAAAGCAGTGATGTTTCTCAGCTATTTTCACAGAGTGTCATAGATTGTCTCAAAAGGTGACATGTGAAGGGTTATTTTCTTCTTGGGGAAGAATAAACTTCTGGCAAATCTATACCATTTGTACTATTCCCCTGCATGGAAGGTTGAGATAGGAGGACTGAATGCACAGAGATAAGCATAATCTGGGAAAAATGTCAAATGCAGAAGAAAAGGAAGAAAGGTGATAATGGAAGAGTAACCAGAGCCAAAAATTCTGGGAGGACAAATATTTCAAGAGGTCCCAATCAGAATGTTAAACATGGATAAGCAAAACCAGTAGCTGTTCAAGTTCAGTAGAAAGACAGCCCCTGAAAAGAACAGACAGCTGAAAGTAAAGAATGAGACAGAAGAAAAACCATGAGGCAATGACAGACAGTCATTCAGTCCCAGATAAATATGGAACTCAAGAGATAACAGCCCATGGGAAAAAAACTACAGGAGATGAATATGAATTTTAAGGCTGTAAAATTCAGCCAGGCCCTGTAATCTAGAAAGGCTGTGGTACTGTTCAGAGCCAGAGCTCTCAAAAACCCTTCTCTCACTACTTGGCAAGGAATCTGATGCCTGTGAAACTTCAGCACAGCGTAGCTCAATACAAAAATATCAGAGAGGCAAGACAATATCTCTAACATGAAAAGGGAAAACTTTAGTTCAAGACTTTTGGAACCAACAGAGAAGGTGAAGATCCTTCAAATGAAACCTAAGTCCATGGAAATGGGAATATATGAAGACAAAGATGTGAAAAGTCTGCCTAGGTTACTTTTACATCCTCCATGCACCAATTCCATTAATGTGACAGATAAAAAAAAAAAAAAAAAAAAAAAAAAAAAAGGGGGAAAAAATAACATTGAGACATCTGGGTTTTATGGAAGCTTCTCTGATTTGTTTTGATAAAATGCATCTAAAACCAAGGAGTATATTTTAAATACTCTAACTTTTCATTTTGGACAAGTCAGACACCTAAGTTCTAACTAAGCTGACAGTTGATACCTAATAAAAATGTAGAAGAAAAACATTCCTGCAGAGCATGATTTGAAGAGGTGAGGTAATTGCACATGAACTGTCCAGAGGCCGTGTATCTCTGTGTGTGTATGTAAGCATGTGCATATGTGTAGCCACCCAAGATAAAAGTGAGGAGGAATGAAAGTTTTTCATGGAACAATTTGAATCTTCTAACCTAAACAAAGAATCTTACATTCACACAAAAGAATGTGAGAGATAAATTTCATCTCTTTTAATTAGGAAGGGAGCTTTCAAACTAATTCACCACTTTTATTGCTGTATTATATTTCTTTCATCCTAAAAACTCCCTAATTCAATGGAGTCAACCAGTTTAAGGCTACCAGCTCTTGCAGGGAGAGAAAGAAGAAACTCAGAGATAACAGATTGTCAAGTTTTGGAAAATGCCACATGCCATCTGCAACACACAGGGCAAATATGAAAAAAAATTAGCCCCAAAAAGACGACTATACAGAAATCAATCACATGGACTGTGACAGAATAGACTTTCAGAGAAGCCAAAATAAGAGTGTAGGCACCAACTCTGATGAGGTGAACAGAGAGATGATTCAAAGCTGGGCAGCGAGTCAGTCTTCAGAATCACACACTGCTATTCCACACCACACCAACAAACCCAAAAGATATACTTAATGAACCAGAAATCCAAGTAACACATCCTCTGACCTACCAGTGAACTATATTCCCTCCTACCTTATCCCAAAGCCAAAAATAGAACCAGCAAGGCAGGAGTCCCAAGGCCCTCTGCCATTCTCTTGAAGAATAACTAAATAGTGCAGTAGTGCATAGTTTCTTCTGCAAGTTCCATTGGAAAGGTAGACTGGAGTACCATCAGTTACTTATCACTATCTCTGTCTGCATAAGAGAGAACATGTTCCTAATTAAATTATAATGATGTTTGAAGTGAAAAATGAAAGAAGAAAGAAGACCTGCTTTGGAGTTGTTCAAAGGAATTGGGATAAGAAAGATTTTTTTTATTTTTTTTTTAGGCTGGGTCCATAGATGCCACTTAGAGATATTTACTTATTTTTTAAAAAGGGTAAAGTGACATCAATTTTCACTTCTCTGGTTATAGAACCGGAACTAGACTGTATTCAGACAGGTTGGGCAGGGCATAGTTAGTGTTGATAAAGAAAAGACCCAGTAAACAGTGCCCAGAAAGTGTCACTGAAGCCTGCCTCAGGGAAGCTGAGCTTCATTTAAAACCACTTAAAAAGGAAACTCTACAAATTAAGACTTGGTAATGAGTAAAAAATGATCAGAGGCAGAACTACATGCTGATTGTGAGAAAACTCAATTAAGGAAATTGTACCCATCTGCAGTCTTGAAATGACAAGTTCATTTCCAGAACACCAATATTCCTACTTCACAAGAAGAATCAGTATAGTGACCAGCTTAAAGCCATTTTCATAAACTAACACTTCTGTCTACATATATTCCTCACCTCTGTCTTCTACATGAAGCACATCTAGCAAGAGGAGTGTTCCTTGTCTAAATATTTTCAAGGAAAAACAAGGTCTGAATGTTAGACTCCATTGGGTTTGGGTAGCGCTGGCAGGGGTGTGTCAGGACAGTGGCAGCTTCTCACAGGAGGTGCCAGAAGCTTCCTCTGTGTCTGACAAAGCCAATGCCAGCTGGCTCGGAGTCAGACCCAGCGCTGACCAAGGCTGAGCCCATCAGCCATGTTGGTCGTGGCTCTCGGACAACATACTGGAGAAGAGAATAACAACTGTGAAACAGCAACATATCCAGCTGAGGATATTCTTGTGCATATCCTCAGCTGGAATGAGGATATGCACAAGAAACAGCAATGAGGACACCAAAGGCAGTAGGGGTAGAAGTGCTTCAGGTGTAGGATCAGAGATTCCCCTGCAGCCCGTGGTACAGACCATGGTGAGGCAGCTGTGCATCTGTAGCCCACGGCAGTCCACGGGGGAGCAGAGATCCACCCGCAGCCCATGGAGGTTCATCGTGGAATAAATATCTGCCTGCAGCCTGTGGGAGACCCCATGCTAGAGCAGGTGGTTGCCCAGAGCTGACTGTGGCCCCATAGGAAGCCCATGCTGGAAAAAGATCCT